>NW_026851350.1:0-83453 GCF_030913485.1 Colletotrichum godetiae
ACTTGAATCGCCTCTGAATAATACCTAGGGAACGCGTCGAGATTTCCCAGAAGGGCAGGGGGGACATGGAGTGGGGCGACGGGGGGTCGGGCCAATGATTGTACACGAACGGCTGTATCTCGACGCGGTCCGACGGCGAATACTTGAGTAGGCTTACAGAACAGCACGCAACAGGAAAGGACGCGTCATAAAGAAAGCTCTCCAACAAGCACATCGCGAAGCCTTGTGCCTCAGCGCCGTACAAGCCAACAAAGCACTCACTGTTGTGGCGCCCAGTGATAACGGCAGCAAAGCTCAGCCGCTGTACAAGGCTTGCCGCCGGCTGCATCTCCACGTATCGTGTCGCAGCCCTCCACAAGAACAGCATCGATCAGCAATTTAGGACTGCTCAAACATTGAGAGTTTGTACAAAAGAGGAAGCCACATACTGTATGCACAATACTGTATGTATGCTCACAATCTCCGCAAGCGCAGGTCACGGTCTGTTACCTCCGCGGGCTCCCGCGGCGGGTGATCGATGTTGGATGAGCGAATGACCAGTGTGAGTGACAAGGCGCCATAATTGCGTGGGCAATTATGGGCCCCACTTTTGACCTGTCAGTGAGTCTGTTCGGCATTCACGGACCACGACTCTGATGTCAGGAATGTGGCTTCGTGCATTGACCCCTCTCTGCATAGGTAGCGTAGCCCGTAGCAACGCAAAGGGGTCCACTGTAATGATTTGGCTACTTAAAACCTAGGCTTTGTCTCGCCCGGCGTTCAAAAATGGTCCTAGAAACCGGCTGTGATCAGGACATCAACTACAGGCACCATGGGTGAATCGAAAACCGTTGAGGAATTGAGGGGGCTTTTGCAACAAGCCGAAGAACGGGCTAAGGCAGCGGAACAAGAACGACAGCGAGAACGACAACGCGCCGAGGCTGCGGAAAAAGGACGACAGCAAGAACAACAGCGTGCGGACAGAGAACGAGAACGCGCCGAGGTAGCAGAACAACAAACACAGCGTACATCACTTGATGAATACATCACTGCCTGCCATTCCCTCGTTTACGCCAAATTCACTATTGAAACGGACCGTAGGCTGACCTCCAAGGGTCCCATCACAAACCCGCGGGATAAGTTGTGTCCAACCAATCTCCGCCCGTGGTCCGACTTCCTACAGCAACAGAGCATTGTCTTCGGCACTCTCTACGACACTTTCTCTACCGACAAACGCTGTTTCGAGACCCTGTCGTTCCTGTCTGGCCTGGGAAGCAGGATCGCGAAGCGCAAGATCACTGACGAGAAGGCCCTCGAGTACTTCCTGCATAACAGCGTCGAAGATCCCGTCAAAGCAATCATGGACGAGCTCAAGAAGGTGGAAGAAGTAAAGAATGCGTTCGATCTGGGCAACGGAATCGTCTTCGAGAACCACCCGCATGCGCTCAGCGAGACAGCCGCGGAGGTAATCGAACGCAACCTCCCATCGACACCCCCTTCCACACCGTACAACAGCAAAGTCAACCTCCAACAGCTACGGGCCGATCAGATTTGCGTCTACCGAAATGAAGACGACGACGACGACGCAAGCAGCCGTTCGATGCTCTACGTTTCCGAGTATAAACCACCGCACAAGCTTACTGCGCCACATCTCCGCGTCGGTCTGCGCTCGATGAATATACACAAGGAAGTGGTCAGCCGTAAGATGATCCCCACATCAGTTGACCCAGACGCCCGATTTCAGTATCACGCGGAGAGACTCACCGCAGCCGCCATCACACAGACCTATCACTACATGATCGAAGGCGGACTCGAGCACGGCCTGTTGACGACGGGCGAGGCGATCGTCTTCCTGAAGGTTGACTGGCGCGAGCCTGGGACGCTGTTGTATCATCTGGCGGAGCCCTTCGCCGAGGTGGAAGCTCACCCCAAGCATTCCCACCTCTGTACAGCAGTTGCCCAATACTTAGCCTTCAGCCTGATGGCCCTTGGCGCGCCTAGCGAGAGAAGGCTGCATGGACAGGAGGAGCGGCAACGAGCCATCGACAAGTTGAAGACGTGGAGGGAAGACTTCGAGACGACGCTACGATCGATTCCAGACGAAGAAAGGCAGCCACCGGACAGCTCTCCGGGCTACGAACCAAACGTCTACAAGGACGTCGACAGATCTCCCTACTTGCTCCGGAGGAAGAGACGAGTACAGGCGAGGGACAGGCATACAAGGGAGCAAGTGAGGAGGGATCCAAACGAATCCTCCGACGAGGAGCAGAGACGGGACGTGCCAGATACACCCACTCCTACGGAACGGCGGATGTGCGGAAAGGGCCCTCAAAGCCAGGCGGACCAGGGCAGTCAGGGAACGCGACGCAGTAGGCGAGTCCTGGCGCGTCAACCGCGAGGTGATAGCGGAGGAGAAAGCCACTTCAAACATACGCCATACTGCACCCAAAAGTGCTTGTTAGGGCTTGTCGGAGGCGCTGTCCTTGACTCAGCGTGCCCGAATAAGCTGCTCCACTGCGAGAAGCCTGCTAACAACCGCCGCTGCCGTAGACGAGAACGCGCAGATGTTCATCATCCAATCGACCAGACGGGGTTTCTGAGGCTTCTTAGGGAACAGCTAAAGCGGTCCTTGGACCGTGGGATCGTGCCCTTGCGACAGAATGGTGCTCGAGGAATCTTGTTCAAAGTGAGCTTGCTCGCGTATGGCTACACCTTTGTCAGCAAAGGCACAGTAGAGGCATTCATCAGTGACCTTCAGCACGAGGCAGAGATTTACGAACATTTGCGGCCCATTCAGGGTGTGCACGTACCAATTTTCCTCGGATCTATCGACATTCGAACGATCAACAGAAAGTATTTCTACGACCACCGAGTGTATGTGGTGCACATGACATTTCTGTCGTGGGGAGGACAGAATCTCTGCGGAGTAGACCGCGTGGACATTGGAGATGAAACCCTGATAGCGATGGCAACGCGGTCGTTGAATGCAGTCCATGATTGGGGTGTTGCCCACCAAGATGTGCGGGAGGAAAACGTGCTGTTCAACAAGGAGGTCAAGGGGATCATGATGATCGACTTCGAAAGGGCGCAGTTTGCGAAGCCACCTCGCCGTCCACTCACGCAACTCATACCGAACAAGCGAAGACGGACGGCACAGATGACCAAGTGCGGCAAGCTCGCAGCCCAGTCAAGGAATCGAGATGAAGATGACGGAAAATTTTCGGCTGACATTGAGATGGTAGGGACAATTTTGGGGCAGCGATCCACTCATTAGCCACGTCCACCCGGCCTTTGCAGCCTACCATGAAGTGGCTCAGGCTCCATTTGTAAGGTTTGTGATATGGTTCGGTGTTGGCCGATTGTGGCTGTGTCTCCTTCAAGTACATTACTACACTTTGTTTTAATATTTAGATTCCAGGCCAGGCTGGATTTTCCGGTATTGGTTCTCCCAGCGAATGGTTCCTTTCGCTAAGCGTGATGATCTGAGGCGCAAACGTGGCATTGCCATTCCCTCGACCATGAGTAATCCCTGCACAGTTTTACGGGTCGAAAACGCTTAGAGCCGCACACAGCCGCAACAAACCTGACTGACTATTTGGGTGAGCGCTGCCAAGGCTGAATCTTTCGAAAAGTGCAGATAAATGAAAGCTCTACTATTCTGAAGGGGCAGGCGAATCGCCGTCTTGCAAATCGCTTCTGGCTAGCCCCAGACCTTGCGCTTCGAACCGTCTGGAACAGCATTCTTCACATCACATGAAAGCTGCACTTTTTTTTCTCTCGCGTCTCTGTGGTTTTCTCATGGATTGCAATCCAGTACTCACTTCCGTTCTCTCGGACGACCTTCCATAATCGGATCATGATCGCAGTCAATCTGCGAAGGTCGCATTGGCACGCATCCTCTCACCTCGCAAACTGAGCCTCAGTTGCTTTTGGCTATGAAACCCAAAACGTGGTTCGCAGGCTTTTTAATGGATTTTAACGCCGGGGTAAGCAGGCTTGAGTAGGCAAAGCGCCTTAGGAAAACGCATCCCTCCGCTCTATCTTCACCTAGTCCATACATACAGATGCCCTTAATGTGTCGCTAGGTCATCGCATTCGTATTGAAGAATCACCACGGTACTTAAAACCGGCACGAAATGCTGGCCGATTGGAAGAGCCAGTCAAGCTCAGTATAGGTAAATGCGGATGGAGTAGACGCGGGCGAATTGGGAACAATCCACCAGTGATCGGTCAGTAAGCGGATCACTGTAATCGCTACCTGGCTCGACAGCACATTGGTACATCATGCCTTGCCTTTTTGTGTCCTGTCGCGGCAGACCGGTGATACATTCTGTGATCGGCTCCCTTCACTCGTTCGTGCACATGGTTGATGATAATCCTGCGGCCGTTCTACCTGTCCGTATCCGCAGAGGCGATGCTTAAAGGCCTGGTAGGCTTCATGCTACTCCGGAGATGCGGTCCGTTGCCGTGATCGTGACGGGATTAGCAGTACTTCAACTCGGGAAAAGATGCATCAGCTGGGGACGCGGACAGAGCCGAAGGAGGCCTGGGGCGATAGTGCGAAGCATAGACACTACGTTTGACTGCATCATCCGAAATAATGATCGGGGATAGACAACAAACAGAGAAACATTTCCTCAAACGGATGGACGGCGGGCGGGCAGAAAAAGCATGGCAAAGTTGGGGGGCGGCAGAATCCAGCATCGGAAGGGCAGAAAATATGGACAGTCGGCAGAAAAATGCGGCATAATTCTCAAGTAAGACGGGAGAGACAAGTTCGAGCGACCAGGGTAAAGGCCGGGGTGGCACAATGCCCCCGAAAGCTTGCTGACAGGTACAAGAACCCTTGCAGATGGCAGAATCAATTTGGATTTGGCAAGACCGCTGAATTGGGAAGTAAGCCCATCAAGACGGCAGAAAACCAAGTGGAGTTGTCGGGTTTGTAAGCCGGAGAGACTGCCCAGGAAGAGGCAGAATGAGTATTGGGCGGCAGAGAATGAGCGCCCAGCAAGGGTCAAAGACCTGTTCCTTCTACTCGAGACGGATCAGGTCAACCCACCCGATTCGTTGAGTCCAACTGTTGCAAGGTTGCGAACACAAACGAATAACGATTGGTCGAGATCGATTTCTGTTGAACGCCCCCTCTACAGAACTTCTCGCCGCCTACGGGGCTCGATGATTTGATTGAAACCATGAATACAAGATGAAACAGATCGTCGGAATCACTTCCAAAGCCTCTTCAATATTCGAAACACCGAAACACTTTCCAGATAAGTTGAGGCCCCTCGTACGGAGACTGCCTCCTATCATTGCCGATACCGATTTCGACCCGCGACTAAGTTTTCTCCCCAAACCCCGGCCTGTCTAAAGGGTGATCATGCGTCCGGGGTCGAAGATTCGTGCCGCAGTCTCTTGAACAGCCTCGAAGGTCATGAAATTGCAACTTCCACTCTGTAAATGCTGGGTGACGGCTGCTAGTGTGCAGAACTCCCTGGGACAGCCTAGTTTCGGGCAGTGGTAGAGGTTCTGCTGGTGTTTGGGCGATTTCAGATGTTGGTTTAACGACTCCAAATAAATAAAGCGACCGCTGCACATGGAGCAATTGAAAGTCTTGGTGACGGGATCCCAAGACTCTACCGTGGCCTCCAAACTGACACCTACAGCCCACTCCTGCAGTCGTTTCGTGAGCACGCCGTCTGGATCACGCTGCTTGACTGCTTGATAAACTCCAAGCCGAGTTAACGGTGCTTTTTCGCATGCACCCTCTTCTAGGTGGTGAAAAACGCCAGCCGCAGTCACGTATGATCTGCGACAAAAAGGGCAGGGTGCATTATTACCCCGGTGCGCCTTGCTGTTGCGATGCTACACACGTTAGGCCGATGTTGTGATATGTGTTTTGTTGACGAACCATCTTGATGCTATTCAGGTCTTGGAAGGCCCGCTCGCATTGGTTGCAGTAAAAGTGTTCCTCCACTTCATGCTCTCTAAGTGCATCCTCGTCGTCTAATACCTCGGAGCAAGAGTCGTAATCGCAGTAAAATTCGAGCTCGTCAGATGAGGAATCCGCCCAGTGGTCCAGAGCGGCCATGTGCTGTTCGATGGCTTGGCGGCTGTTGCAATAACGGTCGCATGTGTCGCATTCGAATTCAGGAGCTTGGTGGGACTTAGCGGCCACATGCTGATCGCGAGACATCCACGAGGGCCAAGTTTGGAGGCGGGTAACACAGGTAAAATTCATCACTGCAACCGTATGATGGTAGAACAGGAGTATTGATAATTGACACAATCGCAAGAAGAACGTGTGCAAAGGTGTATGATATACGCTCAATCGGCACTGTAGTTCGGGCACATCTCGTGTGGCAAGTGTGCCGCCGTCAAAGTGCGTCGTGGATTGCTTCGTGCTTGGTCGTACAAAGAGTTACGCCCGCAGTGTTGAGATGTGTGGCCCAATCATCTTCGCCTTCGCGATGGGGGCTCACTTGGCCTGCTGCAGCTGCAGCATGCAGTACGACGATGACTGCAACAGCCAGGCGCCGTATTTGACACGTAATTTCGAAGCCTGAGGGCGCGATATTGGCAGCGCAGGACCGCGGGCAGGTTTGTTTGCCATTCAGATTATGCAGAGGACCGCTATTGGTCCAGAATTGCCCAAGGGAACGACGCAAGGAAAACAGATGGCTCGCACTGAGAAGGCAGATGCTACCAAAGAGATGCTACCACATAAATGCCAGCGTACAGATAGATGCTGACAAACAGGGAGCACGTCAGGTAAGTGCTGCCCGCATCTGTGGCATTGGGTGCAAGCGTGCTAGGTCACTGGTGGTCGCACAAAAAAGCTAGCACAGATACAACCACTCGACGGTACATGGCAGCGTTTGTCCGACCACCAGTGTGCTAGCACGATTGCACCCAACGCCACGATACGGTAGTGTTCGTGCTAGCACATAGATGACGGCATACCTTAGATACAGGGGATGGCTTACAGACGCTGGCATAGATGGTACACAAATAGGCCCTGACAGCATTTGTGTGGGCCTCTATGTTTGCATATGGATGTTAGCACACAGGTGATAGCATACATTGGCTGACTCTGTTAGGCCAGCTCTACGCTACTGCGCCCATTCCGGTGCCGGTTGTCCCGTGTGGGCTGATCGACAAAGTTGTCCTGTGGCACAAGATGTGGCTCAGGTCAGGGGCAAGCTGCGATGCCCAATCTGGACGATCATCCTACTTCGGCAGACCTAGACGGGCAGGCAAGTCACATCGTCGAGCTCTTTTCCCGAACCATTGAGGCGGTCGGCAAGAAATGAGGAAGAGACGGGGAAAGCGCGGCTTGGTGGACGGAGGAATGCGCAGAGGCCCACAGAGCGTACCGTGCTGCCCGCAACCAACAAGGCTGGGAGACGGAGCAGGACGCACATCTTTCTCTAATGGAAGAGCGGAAGGCATTCCTGAGCATTGCGAGGAAGGCTAAGAGAGCGTACTGGTCCGAAAAGATCGATAGAGTCGCCTCAGACCGGGACCTCTATCAGATCATGGGTTGGCGGAAGGCGAGCCCACTGACCAGAGCACCCCACTTGTTGTGGACAACCAGACGATCGAGGATACTAACGAAAAGGCCCAAGCGCTTCGGGAAGCCCTTCTCGACAGGTTTAGTGCAGAGGACGACGCACCGGGTGATCCGTTTGACGTACCTGTAGTCCCAAGGCGAGCGATTACTTGGCAGGAGAATATTAGCGGAGCAGAGGTGAAGGCGGCCACCCTAACAAAGACAACCACCCCTGGTGTGGATGGCATCACAACACGCCTCCTCCAGGCCTGCTGGGACGTCATCTCAGAGCCGGTCAGGCTGCTGTTCCAGTCCTGTATACGGATGGGCTACTTCCCTCTGCCTTTCCGCAGAGCTGAGGTGGTCATGATCCAGAAGGCAGGGAGAGACGCCTCCAAGCCCGGGTCCT
Source organism: Colletotrichum godetiae (assembly GCF_030913485.1). Taxonomy (NCBI): domain Eukaryota; kingdom Fungi; phylum Ascomycota; class Sordariomycetes; order Glomerellales; family Glomerellaceae; genus Colletotrichum; species Colletotrichum godetiae. The sequence goes on from NW_026851350.1 coordinate 7,938, forward strand.
GGCGGCCGATCGCGCTCCTGTCGTGCTTGGGCAAGGGACTCGAGCGACTGATAGCCAGAAGGATGGCGTCTCTGGCGATTGCCGAGCGCATCGTCAGTCCACAACAGATCGGGGCGCTACAGGGCAGGTCAGCCGTCGATCTGACAGCCTGCCTCACCCATGACATCGAGATGGCCCTTTCAAAGGGGCTCACGGCGACGCTCCTGACTATGGACGTAAAGGGAGCCTTTGACTCCGTTCTTCGAAACCGGCTCGTCGTCAGACTACGTCAGCAGGGATGGCCATACGGCTTGATTAGACTCATCTTCAGCTTCTGCTGCAACCGCACCGCCAGAGTCCGACTAGAAGAAAGCACAACAGAATACTTTCCTCTATCATGCGGGCTGCCTCAGGGGTCGCCACTATCTCCCATTGTCTTTCTGCTCTACATCGCGGAGATACTTGAAGACGACACAGATGCGCGATTCGGGTACGCGGACGACATCGCCACTCTGGCCATAAGCCCCTCCCTGGAGAGCAACGTCGCAATACTCAACCGAAGCACAGCCGGCAATCTCAGATGGGGTTCGGAGAACAAGGTCTCCTTTGACCCGAGCAAGTGCGAGGTCATCCACTTTACTAGGAAGCACGGCCAGCCAGCGGAGCTGCCAGAGGTCAGGGCGGGAGACTTGGTGGTTAGGGCCTCGACCAAACCTGTACGCTGGCTGGGCGTCTGGTTCGACAAGAGACTGTCCTTCCGGCACCACGTTGACGCAAAAGCAGCTGCAGCAAAGAGGGCAGCTCAACATCTGAGGCACCTCACGAACACAAAGAGGGGACTACCAGCGGCTTCCGTGCGCAAAGCCGCCGTCTCCTGCATACTGCCGATCGCGCTCTTCGGCGCCGAAACATGGTACGCAGGCATCACGAAGCCGGCCTCGAGACGCCAAGCAGAGGCAAACACAAATTCGCCTCTCCAAGGAAGACCCGTCAACACAGGCCAGAAGGGGCTCGTGCAGAAGATCGACAGCGTCATTACGGCGGCGGCAAGGGCACTTCTTTGAGGCTTGCTTCTCGATCTAAGTCTTTGTCTAGTCAACCGCTGCCGCAGCCGTTTGTCGGGCGAACACGTATGTGTCGGCATGCTATGTTGTCCTAAGGACGTGCAACTGTCAGCCCTAAAGATCTCTCTCGAGGGGCAAAGCATCCTGTGTGGGCAAACGACCCGATGCTATCGCTGAGACAAGAATTCCTCTACCGAGTCTCCGTCTGATTGAATGTGTGGTTGACACCAAAGGCTGTCAGCAGTACTTCTGCTAATGGTCACTTTTGGAAATGTGGTGAATAAGGTGTTTGATCATTTGCGATGGGAACTTTTAGGTGGGAACATTTAGCTCCAAGGTATCGTAAACTCATCTGCGTGATGTTCCACGTAACAAAACACTTAAGAGCAAAGCAGGTTGACATGCATATGATCGGGGAGTCTGATTAACATATAAGCGTGCTGAGAACGTGGCGAACGCCAATCTGTGCAATTGCGAGGTAGGAAAGCCAGTTTGATGCTGTGTCACTGTCCAGGTCCCAGGCTCAGCTCGTCAGAGAGCACCGTAGGTGGCCGCATCTTGCTCCGCAGCGGATTTGCAACGCGTCGAAAGTCACTCTGCGCATTTGTGCGGTTTGGAGCCAACTGAATGCCAGCCTTTATCATCTATATTTGTGTTATTGCGAACGACTACCTGACACCAACAGAAATTACTTTTAGGATGCATCAGAACGACTGATTGTGCCCGGAAGCCCTACGGGTACTTTGACTAAGGCATCGAGTGCGTGAAGTCATCGCCAGTACTGCATGCATCTCGTGCGGGCACAACCTCTATGCGTAGCTTCGCATGATGAAAAAAAGACCCCCAAAAAACCCCTCAAAAAAACCTCAGACGCTGTTTCCTGCTGATTTCCGAAATCGCCGTTGAAGGCGGACATGATGGGGGATGTTGACCAACAACGAAACGAGGAAGGATGCAGCGCCTGCAACGGATATTTCTGACGTGGCGGTGCAGTTTTCTGTCGGTCTGGACATACCCATATACCCATCAAGCCTCTTGCGAAGGCAGCACTGTCATCGTTGCCATCGCTTGCTAAAGCGTTTGATGCGATTCTCAGTCATTGGCAAAAGCTCTTCTAGTCAAATGCGGCATCGAAGCCAGATATACTTGTCATCGTTTTACAGATGTGCTTCTCGGGGACTGTCATTGTCGGTGTTGGTCTGCGGTGTACAGCTACAATCTGGCGTTATTGCAGTAGCTAGATAGCTAGTTCAATTTGTTCAAGGTTCAAGTGATATTGAATACACAACTTCAATAACTCAGTTATGGATATGAATAATCACTTCAACGAATGCCGCAAATATTATTATTCATAGTAGGTACTGAAAGAGTGTAGGGTAAAGAGGACTCTGGCGGTGCGGTGCTTCAAAGGAAACCACCAACACCCATCAAAGCAACACAAGATGCCTCCTCGATCAGCCCGAAACAGCCTCGATCAGAGGAGCGTATGATCTCTGATCGTATATATCACGGTGGCTGATCGAAAGAGCAAATTCCCCCCTCGTCTCGGGTTATCACGTTCAAAAACAACTCATAAGAATGGACATGTAGTTAAGTCTAACGCAAGTAGTTCCGTTACACACAGAGGCGGCTTCCATCAGTCCTGCGCCCCGCAAAGTTCTTGGGCAGTACAATAACATGTGTCTGCCTATGCAAGAGGCGGGCCTTCTTGGTGAAAATTGAATGGGCTCGCCTGGGGGTAGGGACGTTGCCGAAACAACTCATATGAAAACCTTGGCAGAAGATGATGACAATATCGACATGCTCGGGCGTTTCAAGAGCAGCTACCTTTTATTAGTAGGACATTTTGAGCCACTTAAGTCACTCTGCTAATGTACCAACAGAGTTACTTCTGGTGCCTACTCAGCCGTCATGAGCAATGCGACGGGAAGAGACCAACGGCCTAGCAGGACAAGAACGCATATCAGTAATGGCATGCTTGATTGGTCCAAAAAAGAAATGCTATTGGTTTCTTAAGTTGTGTTAGTCCGGTTACATACCAAAAGGCCGCTCGATCAGAAACCTTTTCATACGTGTCGGCACATGTCTAATTCGGATCTCCCAGCAGTGATTTCTATGTTCTTTTCATGTCCGTTGCCTGACACGGAGGACGAGGCGCAGTCAGTTGATTTCATTAATTTCATCGTGTTTTTACAGTTTGCGGACATGCACGTGCATTCAAATGAAGACATCCGGGATAGCTTGACGATGTTCATCCCTAGATCGGCGTCATAAGATCCGATATCTTCTCATAATTTATAGGATGGTCACAAACATGGCTGTCGACCGATATCGGTATGAACATGGAAAACGCTTGCCCGGAACAAGCATGACTGAGTATAGGGAAGCCGCTGTCACACGCAACGAGAAAAACCTGTGAATGCTGAACCGATCTTTGCTTTTTCTCTTCACTCCTTCAACGCCAACCACTTCATCAATGGTGTAATGCCTCATCTCACTTCAACTTGTCCCGCTATAGCTTAAAGACTCGGGGGACAGAAAGACCTATCCCATGCTATTAAAGAGAAAAAGACAATGGGGCGGTGTTTTAAGTTAACCTCTTCGGGCTATTCCATTTGGCCTCAAGTTCCTAGATATGATAACCGAATATAGTCGTCTTAGGACACTTATCTTTGCCTACATTCTACAAGTTGTCTTTGATTCAGCTATACACGCTTTACTTATCCGGCAATAATCTTGTACCAAGAGCCTTGGTTGAATATATTGAACCAAGCTGAGAGTCACGCGGCGAACCTAGGTTAGTTAGTGTTTACCTCATAGTAGCATCCCTTGACTCCCTTTACATGCCTGTTATTTCTGATTTTGTAACAGCAGCGCCGATTATTGTTAACGAGTGGAGTATACGTCTTTGTCATACGATCATTACTGAACACGCTACTAGCCCTATTAAATACATGCGCAGCTGCAGCCTCTTGAGTTGTTGGTAGCAGCGACAAAGGGCCAACATCAAGATGGTCTACCATACTACAATCAAGCCTATGATCCAAGCAGCCTAGCAGCGACCCATTCCAGACGTAAAAAGTCCATGCTAACAACCTTGATCGCCCGAGTTGACGTAGACCAGCATGTTGCCTGGACCCTTGAAACACTCCACACGTAAGGGACGGACTCAAAAGCGGGAAGTCAGGAAAGTCATGCTCAACTCAAGAGACGTGGCAACGATGACAGCTGTATATGATGGGCTGAGCGAGAGCGAATCTGCACGATAATTACATCTTCCCCGAAGCTTTCATTGATTTGTCCCCACCAAAAGACATCATCAGATATATTCAAGGAACACAGAAATACCAAGCACCCCAGACCTCATTGCAGTAGAGCTGGTTGAATAGTCATCGACGAAAGATCCGGGCCTTCTTTTTCACTACGATGCATCGGTTGGTAGCTTGCTTCCGGCGTTGTAAGCCGCTCTGCAACTTCGCATGAACCTCCATTACCGTACATCTGCCTGCTCCCGTAGACGGCTCCTGACCCTGACAAGCGACTTGTACTCCGCCTCGGCCATACATTCTCGCACTTCTGGCTGGCTGACAAAGATGAGTACCATGTCTGCAGCCGCGGCGGCTTCACCTTGTGTTACGCGGTTTCCCCTGCCCTCATAGAAAGACTTCTGTGGTCTGTTCGGGGGTTCCCCACGTCTCCCACTTCCTCTGTGTTGCGAACCATACACGTGTTCAGCCCCTCTCGTCGCTTCTGCTGGTACATCCCTGTCTTGCGACTGCGTCTCTCGACGGTGACCCCGCTCTTTTGGTCTCCTGGAATGTCCCTTCAGAGACGCTTCCTCGAACAATGAGCGGATTTGAGGGTGCTCCTTCTTCAATCGGCTTAGCCTCATCATTAGAGCAGACTGCGTCGAGGATGCCGAAACGCCGAAGCGCTGCTGGAAGCCAGCCGTAAGTGCCTTCCAGGGTTGCCGTTGCAGGCGTCGCTCGATGAGGTACTGTTCGCCAACGTCAAGTTGGAGGAAGTCGACTAACGCTGGGTCGAGAATCCCATCTCGGTACTGATTGGGCTCGACAACGTCGGGAAAGACAGAACTGTCGACGCGGTCGACACCCGGTGGTGCAGAAGTGTCGGGAGGTGCCTCATAGCAGGGAAACGAGTCTTGTCGGTCGGTGGTGCCGTAAGTATCTTGGAAAGACGGCGCTTGCCAGGCTGAAGACCATGGCTGAGGTGAGGTGACGAACGGATCTGCCGACCTAGTGGAAAGCGGCGTACTTCGAGACACCGGCACAAGTGTTTGCTGATTGACTGGAAAGCATGCCATGCTGTCCGAAAACCGCTCTTAAGCCTCCAACAAACACAACTTGTTACGATGACCTCCGTAGTGAGCTCCATGACGCCCAAGTTATACGTGCACAACCGCAACAAACATATAATTAGAACTGCGCCGCTCAAGAATCCGGACTGGAGGAAAACCAATCTTTCCCTGATCGACACTGTATTCTCATCGACCATTGTTATGTTAGAACTCAGTGCAGGACGTGATGGGCAAGAACATGCTCGTTGGTTATGTCTTGGGTGTGAAGACTGATATTACGAACCACTACGCCGGGACATGGGCACCAGGGGGGCAAGCAAGCAGGTGGCAGGCGAGTCGTGCTGTTGTTGGTGAAGACGGACAAGACCGTGGGCACCGTGGCCAGATGTGATGAAGGAAACGGCCGCCGAGATGGCAAATCTTGAACTTTTGCTAAAAGCAATAGTGCTTGCGAACGAGTGTGTCGACTTTTGGCAGAGACATCGTCGCCAGCATGAGACGTCTTTCGAATATTCTCGCAGCCGTCAGTGTCGTTGACTTGGCTTCTCACCTGACCTCGACTATCTGCACAACGCGCATCGCATACATCGCAGCATGCGTCTTCCGAACAGTTGGGAGCACGCGTCCCAGGGACCGGGGAACAACACCTTCTCCGTACGTAGTAGTGCTGCACCACCGCTGAATTGTAGCCACGCCTGGACGAAGCGAACGCATGTTCTTGACGGTCGATCCGGACGTACGATCGCCCAATTCGGGAAAGAACGGTGAGAGGGGGGGGGGAGCGGTTATGTTATGTGGTTGCCTGGCCATCTGGGGTAACAGGCGCTAGATAGTCGTGTTGGTCGCATTCGTCTTCCCGCGTAAACGGTTGCATCAGGAACCCAACGCTTCACCTGAAAAACTCTAGATTTGGTCCAGGATGATTGCTCATGACTCGGTCTTCGCAGTCACGAAATCAACCGATCCGCGACCCTAAGAGTCTAATGCGGACGGAAGCGATTGCGAAGCGAAGAGCAATGCTCTTATGACAAAAGAACATTCGAACGATTGTACTGTAGGCGCTTAATGTGGAAGAATCTCATGGTAAGGAGCGCAGACAGTTCAGTGCCCCAGTCTCCGTGGTTGCGGCGGCCGTTACGGGGAGGTCAACCGGATAACCGGACCACTGTCACATGCCCGAAGGATGCCGATGCTGGACGCTCGATTGTATGGATTAAGCGATGGCCACCCGATGAATGTGTCCTTTCACTCGTGCCGGGGAAACTGCGGCTGTCGACAAGCGGCTGTAGGGTAACATCGCTTATTTGATGCAATCCTGATCCGGGCAGCCGTGTGGGCCGTGTGGCCGTGTGGCCATGATCTAGCCGCAACACGTTAGCTATTGATGCAGGAGTAACGTCGGCTTGTTGGAGCCGCGAGGAACGAGATGCCCGCAAGCTCGAAAGTCCAGACCTCGACGCCGCTGGCTATATCTCATCGCGTAGAACAGCTACAAATCTTCGGACGCAGACATGTTATGCAGACGTATGAAGAACTCCTCAGTCTTCATGATGCTCAGCAAAGGCACGCCATATCGCGCGGCCTTCGTAAGCCGATACGTCCATGGACCACACCATTTCGTCGGTGAAGCAACTGGAGCTAGGACCGTGCACCACGTGCCGATTTATCGACGTCGCTATGGTGTTGCTGCGGTCGGCTCGGTGCGGTTGTCTCGGAGCAAAGGGGGCGGGATTGGAAGATCGCTCGGCTAAACGATCCTGACGGCAGCCGCCTGTTGCAAATGCCTTTGGCTTGAAATCCAAGCCAGCGTCTTCGGGAAACGACGTTGGAAAGAATAGGATTGGCGTATCTCAGGGCGAGGCCAGGTCCTATCTGGCCCCAATGGCTTTGTGGCTTCCATCGATGATCATAGGAGCGGGCGACAGGCATTCATGGACATGACAGCCAAGTGCTTTGCGCCGGCACGCTCTTTTTAGTCTCTGGTCACGTTTGACGACGTCTGATTGGGTCAATGGCGCCACCTCATCACCGATGTTCAGTGTCCACCATACATTTAGGAGCAAATGGGACAGTCAGAACAAGGACTGGCCAACCCGGGTCATCCCTACTAAAACAATGCATATCTGACTTAAAATCGCCGACGCTGAGACTCAGTGTAATTCTCGGATGTACATCAAGTGCTGCCCTGAAATCCGGGGCTCGCGAGGAAACATGTCGCAAGCAATGGCTAGACGAAGAACGGGGAGGAGCGCCAATGAAGAACAAGATGGATCTTGAGTTTTACTAATGTTCAGCCCGTGCCTGGCGTGACCTGCAACGGAAAACGTCCAGTTGAATACAGACTTCCATGCGGACTACGAGATCGTTCGAACAGTGGGTCGATTTGCTTATCATCCTTGTCTTCTGTACTGTAAAGGGCGATACGTGTACCACTCATTCAAGACCTCCAAAAACGCCAGTGCGCCGCCGTCACCTAACGCGTTTCCCGCCCTGCGTGCGTTGCTTTGCAATACGCCCTGACCTCCTTTGAGTGGTGTCACTGGCTTGCGTTTTCGTTTTCCCTCTCTTCCCATCTTTTTGGTCAGCAGCAAATGATGCCGCGAAACCGCTGAGCACAGCCTCCCAGCTGTCTATTTTTCGACCCAACAGGGCTACCAGTTCCTCCATGGCCTTCAACACAGATTCCGCCTGCCCACCCTGCTTTTCCATCAATCCAACCCCAGCCCTGAACTGTTTTTCTAGCCTGTCCAAGCCGGGTGTAGCGTGTTCCGTCGGTCCTTGCTTGTCAAGAAGACCGCGCACGCCTTTGGGGCCTACCATGCGAGCTCGAAATCCCCTCATGAAGTTATCGTCATTAACGGTATTTTGCAGACACTGCGTCACCGATGCCACCGTCATCTTGAAAATCTGCATGGTCTGGCGATCTAATTGATTCTGCTGATCCCTAGAAAACCCGCCCTGGCTTTGCTGTTGCTGCTGTTGCTGTTGCTGCTGTTGATATTGTTGCTGTTGATGTTGTTGCTGTTGATGTTGTTGCTGTTGATGTTGTTGCTGTTGATGTTGTTGCTGTTGATGTTGTTGCTGTTGTTGTGGCGGGCTTTGCTGGTGCCGTTGCTCGTTCTGTTGCCGGGGTTGCTGTGGTTGTGAATGATGCACGCCTTGGTACCATCTCCTGCCACTAGACGTCCGACTTGCCATAGTCACTCGTAATTTGGTGTTGGTGACTGAATAATCTGTTTCTAAGTTTCCTTAAAGCGATGAACGAGATGCTGTTGACTAGCTTTATATGTAGCTCCATTCCTCATGGTTGGGCCGTCGTTCTCTGTGATCATCCTCACTGTTATTGTTGTATTGTATCATGTTATGTTGTATCATGTTAGATTATGTTGTCTTATGTTATGTTCTGTTATCCTCGGACCCAACGCCAGCCATTCATGGTTCATCAGGGGGTTGCAAAGGCGCCGCCGCTATGCTTGTCTGCTTGGAGCTCAAAGCAGCAATGCGTGTGTCCTGTATCTAGACTTCCTTCGCAACCAAAGCTTGGATATATGGTGTGAGGAAGAAATATTCTGAGCAACGGACGCAACGCGGCGAATTGTTGTTCATCCTTGCCATGACGCTGAATGCACGAAGCTTTGGAGTGGGACCGTAAGGACGCAGGCCGTTGGCGGCATCTTAGACTATTGCAGTGTGGGACAAGTTGTCATGTGGTCGGGGGTGCTGAGCAGTTTGGTTAATAACGAGAAACACAACACTGACGGCAAAAGTAACCGTGAGTATGACTGGCCGTTCAAGTGTGATAGATCGCTCCTCACCAAATCACTAACGACACCCACAGAAGCAGACAACCGACGACGTCAATTAAGAAGCATCGCGAATTTTCAACCAAATATCTCATTAACTAAATCTCGAAACCTACCATGCTAAATCAGACTTCGAGGGGCTCTTATAGTAGAAGGCCGTGGTACGAAGGCGTACTATTCAGCGCCGATAATCAACCAACATAGGCCTAGCTGGAAAGCGCAAATGGGTAGTAGAGCGTGGCGCATCACCTTCCGCAAATGCAGTAGTAGCACGAGAACGCGAATACCTTTGCTGTGTAAGAAGAACAGGACAAACGCAAGGCATGGACGCTGTCTTGAGTTGACTGATTGGGCTTTTGCCTGCTGCGACAAATGATGGCAAGGGAGGGGGATCCAAAGCGCAAGCCAACATCCCGGTCCAGATAAAGGCAGCGCGTGTTGCCAAGCAAAAAGGGGCCTGAATCAAGTCGACATGTTGACTAAGGTGAATATGGTAATGCTCGTATCATTCGGCCGGCCTTGAGCTCCGTACGCTGCCCGTCTTTCATCTGAACATTTTTTGCAACGAAGGTTTGTTAGGCCGCACTTCCACGCTGGACGAAACGACCGCGGGTTTACGTACGATGTGTCCAACAACCTGCACTAAACATACGCTAATTCCGGCGCCCCACCTTGTTTTCCGTCAACGCCGGTTTGTCGTCCGGCCTTGGGCCTTGCGTGGGGCATTCTTCGGTGCGGGCAAATGCTTGTGTGATCCTTGCCGGCGCGGAAAAGGCTCCAGTTGGTACTCCGTACTAATGGCCAAATTGTCTTGTCATTGCCCCATAATTGCCCCTGTTGTGTGGGCTGTATTGTCTACGCAGTATGTAGAAGCAAGGCAGCAACGAAATAGCTTCAACGAGGCACGTTGAACCCACGACAAGGCACACTTCCCAGTCGATGCAACGATCCTCCAATGTAGCAGAGTCGTGAATTGGTTGGACGAGCTTGCAGCTTGGCTGGATCAACTGCTGGCCTGAGGTACTTGCTTTTGCTGTTCGGGATCAGCTATCACCCCATGTCCGACCTATCGCCCACCAACCGGAGGTCAGTAATGGGATCCCCGACGGTATGGAGGCCGCCTGATCTGGCACAAGGCGCAGGCAACAGGCGCCGATGCAAGGATGGATGATGTGGTTAATCGGACCCCAGCCATATGCCAATGATTGAGTGCACCGTGCCACACACACGCATTGCAGCCGATGCGGCTTCCGTATCCGCTGAGACTGCCCAACACCTTCGGACATTACAAGGCCGAGTTCCTTGGTGCCGAGAAGGCAGAAGACGGCGTGATCAGTTACCTATTGCATAAGACATGTGAACTTTTTTTTTACCGTGACACTTAGTATGCTCACGCAACTCGCCAATGCTCTTTTGAAATGCTTGCTTGAAGACAGGTAAAGAAGTGTTTCAACGACAGTTGATCACGGCAATGAGACTCGGCAAACTTAGATCGAAGAGTGCTCTGTAGAAAGTTGTGAACGCCACCATCTATAGATGAACCTGTAGACTACTTGATCATTCGAGGGGAAGGACAAACGAGACAACAGCAATGTTCGGCGGCCGGTAGTCGCCAGTCCAGTAGGTGGGGTCAGGGTTTGAAGTCCCAGTCCTTGGGAAAGGAGTCGTTAGATATGTTGTATAAGCACGTGCGGTAACCGACTACCGCCAACAAGAAAGCTCTCCGAATAGTGCTTCTGCAAAACGTCCAGATAAGTGAGAGGAGGCTGACGCCCTCATGTCGTCTAACGTGCAGTTGTCAGCAGCCGCCTCAAAGAGTCGCCGTCACGGCTCCGACTGGTCAATCACCAGGAGTAAGAACTCCATTCGTTGACTATGCTGTTTGTCAATTCACCAGATCCGGTCTGCTGCACTCCGTGCATGTATTCGTATCCGACTAAACAACTCTCCGGGTTTATTAGATGAACGTGTTTCCCACAACTGTTGTCTGCCGACTATGATCAGACTCCAAATTTTGTTTTATACCACGCCCGCGCGAAAGAAGAAGAGGAAAAGATAAGAATAGGCTTGGCACGCTACACGGGTGCATACCACCTTTCATATGTGTACATACTCTATTACGCCCCGGTGAAGCTGTTTAGGGCTCGCATGTTAATTTACATATTGTCCAGCTTCGTTCGTATCCTTGCGTCCAAGAAGCCCGTACAAGTCTGGTCCGTCTCCGTATGTGCCATTTTCGGTTTTGTATGCCGATGTTACTTTTGCTCGTGGGGTCAGTAACAGGCCATCTTAAAGGTGTCTCTCAAAGTGTCCGGCGTGCTATCGACGGCGGCCGACGCTAGTCCTGCCGTCAATGACACGAGGGTACGTGGAGCGACGTCGGTTGGTTTGTAAATTAGTGTGGCGAGGTTGAAAACTAGTTGTGGTCGATTTGCCGCTAGTTGATTTGTGCATCCGGTCTTTCCGTGCTCATGGCGAACTTGATCGTCTCACTGACATCTACGCTCGTCGACCAAGCCGTTGGGTCGGACGCGTACTTTCCTCCAGGTATGGCAGGTTTCTCTCCGCGATTTCGTCTGTTGAAGCATCTGAGTCCGCTGTGCCGCCCACTGTATGCATCGAAAGAGAGAATGCTCAACCGTTTCTGCTGCTTGTCCGCAGGCTCACTGCGCTTGCGATGACTGTAGTACGATAAAGATTGAAATCGATTTCCATATCCATCCACAAAAGTTCTCTTGTGCACAGATGTTTGCAGATCCGATTGTTGACAGGACACATAGATAATCAGGTCCTAACGGGACCTTCTTAACGACCTCCATAAACGAAGCCAGAGATTGCTTTTACGCTATGCTCGTGAGCTAGAGCCATATTGTACATCCCAATGTTCACAAACGAGAATGGCAAGTCCAGTCTCTGCAGTACGCAGCATGGGTCTAAACTGAGAATACGGTAAGAAGCGATTCTGGCTCTGCTGTAAAGGTCATCGATGAATGTGCTCGATGGGTCTCAATATGTACCCAGTCAGCAGAGAGATCCACATACGTCTATGCACAGGATAAACGGAAAGCAAATTCAATTTTTGCTGTTGGGAGGCCGAAGTTAACATGAGGCCTACTTGAGTGAGGTGATAGCCTACGGAAGCCGCAACGGAGCGCATCAAGATTGCCCAGACGGAAAGGGGGCAAAGGGATCAGGCAAGGGACCAGCGTGGCAAATGGGTATACATATCTAGGCATATCTTGACGCGTTTTAGCGCCGTATATTGGAGTAGGATATCCCTTGTGGAAACGAGAATGTCTTGAAACAATGACAGCCTTATGTATGTTGTGCTTGTGCTTCTTCTTCGCTACTTACGAGAATGCCGTGAGATCGCTCCGGCATACCGGCTTAAGAAGTATCTAAGCGGCCAAGAGATTCGATCCGCCAAGCGCATCAACGCCGCCCCCTGATAATTGCATGGGCCGTTACTCCTTGGGCACTGTCTGTTCCGTGGATTAAGGCCTTGCACGCATCAAGTTGCAGCGGCATGGGGATTGTTACGCAATGCTGGTGGCTGACTGACTGTGTTGATTCTTCACGTCTCTTCTGGCAACCTTAGTATGGCTTGCTTGAACCACGGCCAATACGTTTTTTCAATCCATCGCTTCAGGTAGTGTAACACACACACAATCTGATACGCCTGTGGCCTTCGCCGTAGAGCCAATGTGCTGACTAGTCCATAATGTCTGCTCAAAGTATTAGCTTCAAAAGCAACGCCGTCGAATGGAGTGGAGATGTCGAACTTACCACCTCATCGCTTCGTTTGGTACTCGCCACAAATACCCATTCGTGTCCCTGGATGATGATTCCCGGCAGGAACTCTGGCAGCTGCATCTTGGGCTCCGTGCGCCCAAGCAACCGGCCCAAAGACCGCCATTGCGCGGCATGCCATGTGACCAGCTGGGCTTCAGCGTTGTCCATTCCCTCCCCATGAATCGTAGTCTCGATGGAGAGAGCGATCGGTCGCGCCTGGAGTGGTGGGAAGTCGGTGTGGTTGATGGATTGACTAGCCAGTGTATCTTGGTCGCGAATAGACTGAATGGCGATGGCTGACAAGGCATCAGGTCTGATACATGCGCAAAAGTCGACCTTGCGGCTCATGGGATCGGCATATTCGGGAATAATTTTGGCGGACGTGCTGATGGCAAGAACATGTCAGAAGTATTCAACACGAAGGTCTCGAAGAGTCTTACCAAGGAACAAATGCAACAAGATTGTCAGTCTTAGACCACAGCCCAGAGAAGGCGAGTTCGAGGATACGGCTGTGGACAATTGAGTTCCAGCCGGCTTCGTCCATTTGCTCATTGCGGCAGCTGATGCCACGTTCCATGATGTCCAAGACTGCGGAAACAGATGGCGTGGGGCCAAGAGCACTGCGCGAGCCGTCTCGGGACACTATCTCCTGCTCGTAGAAGAAGTCTTCAAAGACGTCTTGCTCATACTCTGGATGCGATGTTTGGGCGTCTTCAATCGAAGCCTAGTGTAATCTTCGGTCAGCAAGCAAGCAAAGCGACAAGGGGACATGGTAGATGAGAGAACCATACCTTTTCTGCCAACCCAATGATGCCGATTCCTCTATCATATCGACCAATATCCTTCCACAGACTTTGTAGCGAGACTGGAATGTCCTCTCTGATCGTAAACTGTCGTGCAATAGCATTCGGTACAGCCCAAGTACGTGCAAGCTTCTTTGGAGAGACGGAGCCACTACGGCGCGAGGATGCAGTAAGCGGTGCATTTCCCCAATCAGGGACCATTCGAATCTTTTTGCTTCTAGGCGTTTGGTCGTCATCTTGGTTCGAGGCGATGCTGGAGGAGTCAGGTGTGTCGTGTGACCGTTTCGTTGGCGAGACGGACATGGTCAATGACGTCGGAGGGGTAAGACGGCATAGCCGCTTCGATGAAGTCTTCAAGTTACCTGCATCTGTGAGACGGCGCTTTACGAGTTTCTTGTCTGCCACGATGCGAGTTGCGGTGGAGGGCGAATCTGGAGACTCTGGGCAAGGCCATAGACCGTTGAGCCAAGCCTGAACGTTTTCCTGCGAACAATTTGTGGTTGTGGTCATTTGATTTGTGCTGAGAATCGCACGCCAGTGACTTGACTCGAACCAAAGAAGAAGACGCGCATTCTCGGTTGGGTTGAGGAGGTCGTCGGCGAGTCCTGACCTTTTCGAGGCGTGGCTGCGACGTCGTGATGGATCGCGTCGCCAACATCGTGGTGGTGAGCTTTGCTGAGTGTCGAATTAAATATCATCCAAGTGTCGGCTGTTGGGTGTTGCGGTTCATGGCCCGTGCTGTCGTGCGGGGCAACTTACCGCTGCATCGCGACTTATGTAATGTGGCTCATTGACCGATAGAGGTGGCTGGGCTGCGCCAGAGGGCGACTGGGCCGGTTGAAAGATGAATATCCCCACCAGTACGTACTTTCTGTCCCCCACCTCTGACTAAGGATTGTTGTCCAATACATAGATGGCGCACTTCAAAGCTGGTCGTAATTCGCTTTTTGTACCAAGCCATGTGATTTTCCTCGGAAATCAGTTCATTTCGCTAAATTAGGTCATGAATCGGCTTTTTTGGCCCAAATTATACGTCGTCCGATATGCGACAGTTCAGGCTTTGAGAGTCTCTCAACCTCTGCACCAGTCACGCAAGACAATGGTGAATCCTTTATACCGCTGTTGGGCCGCGAGTGTGAGGTTAGGGGCCAATGGGATGTTTTATTGATGGTAGTCCTCTTATACTCGCATATCCTTAGAATACTGAGTCATACTTGTGTCAGACCCTATTGTCTCATAGGTGTAGTATTACACTCATTGTAACGAATGTACTGGGATGGGCCTGACCTTTATTCCTTATCTAACATTCATTAACGCACCTGCTGCTGGAAAGAAAGGAATGTAAGTAAGCTGTGGCCCGTCCCTGGAAGTGTGTTTCAGCAAGGATAAACATCAAATAAGTCACGTGACCGATATCACACGACAAGATAAAGAACGAGCGCTCATGAGTAAGGGGGACGTACGCTCGTGGATGAGTAGAACGGACGTCGGTTCGGTGAAGAAGACGCCACATATGATGATTTGGGGAATGAGACTTGGATATAGAACGAACTCGAGCCGGGCTCGAGAACATATTTTTCAAAGCTTCTTCAGCAATCAACCTACAGTATCAGATCCTATGATCTCTTTCAGCTATCCCCACTGAGAAGAACGCTCTTGACAAACCTACTATTGATCACCACAGCCCCGCCTTACGTTACGACTTAGGGACATAGCTTCCCTCAAGCTATCCCGACTACGGCACTATCAATTGGCCTCGCAGGCCCTACGTCTGTTAACATACTTCACTACTATACGACAAGTTGGCCGTATCAAGTGATCGGTTGTGGAGGACCGTCGGTCGTATGAGTGGTGCCTTACATGAGGATGCCAGGCAAATGTATTCGGAGCTTTGCAATGAAAAGTGGGTCTCTTCGGATTAACAGCCGGAGCGTGTCGACTGCTGGCCGAGCCCCGCTATCCGGACATAGCTGCTGACTAAAGATGATAGGATATCCGAGTCAATCAACTGATTGTTGCCCGTCGTCCCCGTCATAGCCTGGACGCACCTCGGTCTCCGTCTGCAGCTGCTTCAACCAAAAGTCAACACCACCATGGCGGATATTCGCAAAATTGTAGAAGGCGTCACTAGAGTCGAATTCCCTGAATCTCAAGTGACCTTTCTTATCGACTTCTTATACATCGATGGTCACCATAGGTGGGCGAAAGTGCACCTCACATACTTTCGGCTATGTAGCCAACAATTCGTGTCCAGCAGCATCAAGTCAATTGCTTGTTGCAATAGCGGCGAGGCTGAGAAGTTCGATCACGACATCGATCAGATTCATTGTCACAGCTTTCGACAAGGGCATTGGATTAAAGCAAGGTCAGGGTAGCAAACCGATATCGGCGCATGGCTTGCTGATTGAATGCAGACGCGAACATTTTCCGCCCTTGACCAACGACAACTCGATCCCAAGCGTCTGTCAAAATAAACAGTTTGAAGCATTCATGAAGCTTCATTCTACAAAGGTTTTTTTGGAAGACGAGTGCAGTCAGCGTGAGGTTAGAGAGGATTGTGACCAGCAACATGTCGACAGACTGCACTCGCGTCTCAAACGAAGCCTGTTCATGCTGCCTGGCGAATTCACGTCACATCGGAAAAGCAGTAGACCGGTGAAGAGGGCCAGACGCAATGGAGACTGGAAAGAGATCAAAGAAGTGGCAGAGGGGATCGAGAAGTCCCTAATGAACTGTGTGGGATTGCGACCATTGAGCAGCGAAAGGAAGTGCAGTTGACAATCGCCCAAGTCAGTGGCGCCGCTTCGACTGCGTGTTTTGTGCAAAGAGTCGTGCATGGAATTGAGCTTTTGCTGAAACCCGTCAGGGCTCCAAGTACAATACGGTTCGGTCGCCTTGTGGATTACTGCAGGAAAAGGAATCATGACGATGGCGCACAGCCGAATGACCTGCTCACAAGTACAAAAACGGGCGTCAATGATCGGTCCAAGGATTTGAAATTTGATTCCGATCTACTGACGGGCAACATCCAGGTCTTCCGAGAATCCGTGCTAGACGCAGGAGAAATGTTGACCAACCTACGCTCAGAATTGCCCCAAAACCTGCCAAAGTTGCTTGCAAGCCTTGCACCAACATCATCGAAAGCCGCAACCACGAAAGACCGAAACGCCAACCGGAACATGACAGCCAAAAAGCACAAAATTGTCAATCAAATCATAGATAGACTTTATCAAACAGTCGGACCTAGTTCTTTGATTATTTATTCCGCTTTGAAAGGTAAATTTGCCATGCCCCTCTGATATGATTCAGCCGTTTAATCTCCTTCAGTAACCAAATCCAAATTTACTGAGCTAAGCGACGTAAGAAACGAGGATATTGAATATCTCGTTTCCTCAGCTGTGGATGCGCTTTCGTCCATGCTGCAGAACATATCTGACGACGTTACTGTCTTGTTCATCCCAGCTGTAGTAGCCTACCTTCTTGGTGTTGGGTATGTGATACCTCTTCGCAAGACCTCCAGGTACTGACGCTTTTGTTAGATATCCTTTGGCGTGTCATGCACTTCATCTCTGGCAATTTGCTGCAGACGACTTGGGGATTGTATCTCGACTTGATGAGCTGGCGCAAGAGCTGAACAGCCTAGATCACGGTGCGCATGAATACCGCTTTTGGCGTTTTAACATAGAAGACAGGGCCGCAAACGTGAGGAGTGTCCCTATATCCAAGCTGCGGTCTATCAGTACCGCTGCTCTTACAGAAGACGGCCCTAGCAAGCTCACATCTAGCCTGTCGGGTGGCTCTGTTATTGTGATGGACTAGGCAGAGACTCGGTGAAACTTTGCAAACGTCAATTTAAGCTCAGGCATAAACGTCAACAATCATGGTCATTTTGTACAGAAAGAACATGGAAAGACTCGTTACTCAATGGGGGCTACTCTGGATGTTCGAGACATCATCTCGTCTATTCATCGCAACCTCTGGCGTGGTGTTGCAATTAGTATTAAACTTGGCTATCCCTATTCCTCGGATAATAATTCCTGGCCCAAGTGTGTAAGCGACTGCTATTTTCAGCCCGGCAACCCGAGGACTATCTTCTCTCGGTGAAAGATGGCATAGCTTTTCTGGGAACAAGGCGAATACCCGTTTCCAACAGGCGCCGATAGCACGCATCCACAGCGACGACGTAACTTCGGATGGCGGGACTCCAAAACTGCGCAAAATAGTCCACGCCAGGGTGAATTGATGAACATGATTGAGCTGCCAAGCTATAAGATGTGTATGTGCCATAATTCACGGGAAGCTCAGCTACTCTGAAGCACATTTACACAGCAATTCTGCTCGTTGAAATGCACTACGCCGTTGAATGTGCGGTCTAGTTTCTTCGACATTCCACGAGTTTAAGGACTCCTGGTCTAGAGTTCTCAATATGTTATCGATAGGGCCCTCTCGGCAGTCATAACAAAGAGTTGAGCTCGACGTTTCAAACTCATGCAGGTTAGACCTGAGTAAAGAATGAGTCATTGGCTGGGTGCCAACAGGCAATGAATTGAACATAACACTCGCTATGAGAGTTCATGGATGAGGGGAAACCAAGATCTTCCAAGACTCGAATAGGAATTACAAAGATACATGGATAAATTGCGCGACTATGAGTCTCAATACCGTCACCTGCATCATAGCTACGGATGGCAAACTAATGAGGAGCTTACCTTTCGAGTTAGAAGGTGTAAATGATTGGAGAGAGGGGGGGGGGGGAGGGGGAAAAACTGACACTTCTCGACACTATGGACTCAGTCGGAACAGGATTGGTTCATTGTGGGCGTAGGCCGTGACTAATTCGCACGATCTTACCCTCGCTTCGGCGAAACTCACCGCATACAGTCAGTACACAGTTAACCTCATAGTCGGGCTAGGATTGCCCTACAAGGGATAGATGCCACTCGTTTATATAGATCTACTAAAGGCCCAACAGATCACTCTATGTAAAACAACCACACCTATCCGCATTCATGATATCATTGCTAAGCATACTGATGATCTGTCAAAGGGCTATGGGCAGGTTCGACACATGGGCCAGCTGGTTTCTGTGACGGCTTCATCATCGCCATGCTTGAACGAGCAAAAGGTCCAACCATCTCGTGCAAGACAGAAATCAAGTAGTGCAGATGTGACCGTCCACTGCTTTCACAGAGCCTTGCAGCTTCAAAATGTCCACAGATATCAACTTTCGCCGTTTTGCCCTGGCATCGCTAGTAGGGAAGCTAGGCTCATCTTCCAACGCTGCTGGTGATGGCCCCAGACCCTACGATGAATCCTACCATACCTGATGAATCATGCCCTGGCATTTAAGAGTCTAGCGATGTATAGGTTTCCCGCGCTGACATAGCCTGCTTGGTTAACGCTGATGTCAATTGATAGATTTGGAAGAATTCTATTACCGACCTTCCGTAACCAGGGCATAACGTGACACAACCCACTGAGTTGGATTGCGGTTACGTGAGTCAATTACTTTTTTGGGAATGTTCATCGGGGCCTCAAACGCAACTGCATCTTACTTTCATCCTCAAGTTGCTGTCAGACAATTTACTTCATTGTGCTTCATTTCATGAGCGGCTATGGACCATGGTCGGTGTATTGCTTTCCGGTACTTAAAATGAAAACGATAACCTTCCCCGAAAAATCCCTCGGAGGGCTCTATTGTGGTTGCGGCTCGTTGTCCGTCACTCTTTCCGTTAGTAATTGGTGGGTACCTTAGACCCTGAGTAGCATTCACTTAAAGTGACCACACAGTGAAATGACTCTACCACAGTCTTTCGGTCTCGTTACATCAGGGTAAAATAACTGGATCAATCAGCAATTTTTCCGTCTCGATAAATGGTAGCCTTGAGGTTTGATGAATAATACACCCTTGACTCATCACGATCGTATATAAAAGTAACAGGCATCTGGGCGGAGCATGATAGAAAGCGTCACTTTGTGATGGCGACCGACATTTCTTTCTAGGAATTCAAGCGATGGTTCTCGCCGCTACAAAGGCGAATTCGAAGATTCTTCGGGAACCGCGTCGCGAGCCTGAACAGAGATCATCCGTATCCAACGCAGCATACCTCGCGACTCTATTCCGGAAGATTGATATGTGCCTGGCTGATATTGATTGGAGATGTCATTACGTCATGCACTCTTAAGATACTACGTTTCCAACCTACAAAGGCTCTCCTATAAAACCATCACTAATATAAGAAACAAACTCAGTCACTAGTTCATTGACACCGGGATTTACCGCAAACTCCCATTCGTTAGCATGATCTAAAACCATGCCAGCCAATGTGGATCCCTCAGATAATATCAATCACTCAAAGCAACCCCTAGCTTCGAGATTGGTAATGTCACACAATGAGTAATCGTTCCATACAAAACTCGGTTTATACACGTCAAACAAACGCACTCATCAAATTAGGTTCTGAAGTATTTAAGCCAGACTGTCTGCACCGACAGTTGCCCTGCGAGCATACGTCTGACAGACCTCCAGACATGTTTGCAAAGTCTTTCTCAATCTTGCTGTATTGCGTCGCTGCCGTGTACGCTCATAATGTTTCCAGAAATGCAGGGCCTAAAAACCCAGAAACTGGCTAGAAATCTGCTGATTTTCCTCGGGCATGTCAGAACTGGGCGGTGTCGGACTACGAGATGGTAGCTGGGTGTAACGACACCACTTCAAGATTCGTGTGGTCTCGACTGAAGCTCAGCAAGTGTCTCTGGAACAATGGGGCACACTCAAAGCCAATGAGAAGTAAGCCGGTTGAACGTGACTATGGTACCGTTTGAACTGACGTTTTGTACCAGCGGGAACTTTCAAGATTCCTGTTCCGGTTGTTCTATTGACGGGAGCAAGTACTCCTGCAATTGCAAGCCCGACAAAGACAGCAACGAGGTGTCCAGTACCATTGATCTAGGTATAGATTTGCTCCTTGTTGTCTTTCTATTTGACTCATCCAACTAACGTTCGGAACATAGGCCAGATCATAGGGAATCTTGATGGCCGTCTCTGTTGTGGGAGAACGCAGTTTACTTGCGGAGATGGAAGCCTCTACGGCTAACGTAGGTTTGCTTTACGTACCCATGATCTCCTACGATAACTCTGATTTTCTGCGTGTTTATTTTGTCTATGTCTTAGTATGGCTTGTCTTTTGTTTGATCGTTGTGACAATGTATTTCTATGTTCTAAGCGCTTGAGATGTATGTGGATCGATAGCTGTTGAGACCGCTCAGCTTATCACTTAGGGCACTTTATACATATAGTTACTGAGGACGTTTCAAATTGTATATCTGATCGTGGGGGTCCTATTTTCCGCATTGTTCCTTTAATTCTCTTTTGATATGTGGAATAAGATTCAAAGGTTGAACTCGATATGATCCAGGTTGATCGGTCTTCTGAGTATATATGGCTACTTCGTGAATATCTATATGGTTATCTTGGTTCATCTCAGTAGTAGAACTGTATAGATATAACTATGCTTGAGTACCCTTCATCTTGTTGGGTTTTCTTTCAGAAAAAGTTTTTGACAATATGATATAAGTTCAAGAACTCTAACAGCAGAGTTATTGAAGGTTGAATGACTTAAAGACAGTAGAAGCCGTTGCATAATTTACAAAAATGCCAAAATGGTACGTAAATTCCCTGACAATTCGCCACTATGGAAAAAGGACTGTCCAATACGAAGATGGCACATGCTAGCTGACGAAGCCTTTGATATGTTTCTCAGATATTGTAACTCATTTCACGCTTATATCCCTCGCGTCAAGTGACCCTGCTCCACATCATTATTTTCCGCAAACCATGTTCGTCGCGCCGTATTAATCACTCTTTTCCAGGTGAAAACCTGATACTTCGGGGCTTGCGGCGACGCGTAACAAACAGAATATAGACGCGGGATCATTTGATCCGAAGACCCATGCCTCGTACAAGTCATCTAAACGCACAATAGCTAAGGGCAACCGAAGCGGAGCCATCCGGCGTTCTACGGGAGGAAGCACTTGCTGAAGAATATGCTGACAAAGCGCTCGTTGAAGCGGCCGCATTAAGACATCCGTATCAGAGAAAATGAAATTCAACTCTCGTGAGCCGGCCTCATTTCCATCAAAATTGGCTGTCAAGAGATGAGTGTTTCCAATTTGGTCCATAGACATGTCAGTGACCTCTGGCCAGCGCAGACATCCGCAAGACGCAAGAAAGTCCATGAAATACAGGGCTTTAGGTATAGGCGAGCTGCCATCGGTCGCGTACCGGCAGGAACGATGAAGTTTTTTCAGGATAAACTGCATTGGTGTTTGTAAGCCGTTCAACCACGACCAAGCTCTCGTACGATCGATGCCATGTCGAATGAGGAATTCCACTTTTGACCTGAAAAGACTCGGTACTTCTTCGCCAAGAGCATTATACCAAGCCTGTGCGACGATGTAGGAATTCGCCTCACTGCTCTCTCTGCTATTCAGCGAGGTTTGGTTCACATGCGACCATGTTCTGGTCCTGGCAAATTGGTGCAGCAAGCTTCTTAAGAATCTTCTCCATTGCCATTTTTTTTCAGGCCCAGGACTGCCGCTCTGATGAGTAGACGTAATTGGGATCATACCAGAATCTGATGTGGAAGCGACTGCCTGTCGCGAGCACTAGTGAGCCGAGCAGAGCGCAAGTACCATTTGCAAGCCAATCGGTCGTTTTCTGGCAAGACGAGCGTCGTTGAGAGCCACTGCTGTATACCACATCGGCACCCAAATCTAGCAGGGCGTTGGCTGTCTTGAAACTTCCGTGCATCAATGCCTGATGAAGGAGTATATTCAGCTCGAAGCTAGCAGCAAAGCGGTGCGGATCAGCCTGGTGGCCCAGTATTCCATGCACGACATCGGACCTGTCATGAGACACGGCCCATGCCAGGGCTGTAGGGTCTGCTATCGCTCTACGATAGAGAATGGGATTTGCGACAAAATGCAGATGTCGCGATGTACGAGAAAGCCGACTGACAGATGGTGTGTCGTCTATAGAATCGATGACTTGGATCACGATTTTAGTTGCAAGGCTTTTGAGAGAACACATGATGGGCATCGCGATCGCCGATAGGAGTGTGACTGGAGATATATAAAAACAACCTCCCGGGCCAGGTCCATTATTCTGCGTTAGCCAAGTTTACATAGTAGCCTTCGAGTGCTACCAGATAGGTATCGAGGCTCGTGGAATTATGTTGGATGGTGACGGGCGTCTTTATGTCGAGCCTCAGTCATTTTGAAATTCAACGACGCAACTTGATCACAAGAGGTTGACGAGAAATGATCCTTAATATATACAGCGAGAACAAGAATTTGGTGTTGGTGTTGGCCGACGTGATTCATGCCTTGTTCAGCGACAATACAATATCATTAAATTTCCTAGCTCGTTCGTCCTCTCCTGCCACCTTAGCTAGAGCCAAGTCCGTTTATGGGATTTTAAGTACCGATCACTGAATCCAAAGAAGTTGTTAGTGATCTGAGGCGTGTAGGAGCTCGGCATGAACATCAACAAGATCGGGTTTGTGTGAGCACATAATAGGACGGCCTTTTCAAAACGGAGTGGCAATACTTGAATTTCAAATTTGGACGTTGTACCTTGGCGAAACCCAATTCACAGGGTTGTGGAAGACGCATATAGCCAAAGCTACCATTGGGATATTACCTAACTATCGCGTAAGAAGCTAGAGACAATTGAAGTCAATCAACTCAAACCCCACCACCCCCTTCTCCCTCTCCCCTCTTAACCAACGACGACGAGTACTTAAGCCGAGCCTTCTTCTCATGCCAGTATCAATGAACCCAACTAGCAAAGAGCTTTGTGAGATGGTTACGTTATTCCCGCTCGTGGCTATCACCATAGTTATCTCCGTAGCCTGCGCTGTATTTCTCAGACAAGGGAAGTCCTCGAAAAGTTCCAGAAAATCTAAAGTTTGTTGTTGTCCAGTTAAATGTACAAGGGAAAGCCGACGGGTCCGCTTTGTGGAAAGTACCGATAAAGCTAACACTTCGTCGTTCCCATCAACTGACGAAAAAACACCTCTCGACGTGGAACCAGAGGCAAGATTCGCCCAGCATAGTATACCGATAGCCAGAACGCGAAGTGGTCGTTGCGTGAGACTTCCGAAGCGATATCGGGACAATGGACTTGATTAAAAGTCTATTTCGGATTAAAGAGTTGTTCTAGAACGATGCAAACCTACGTCTAGCTAATCATAAAGTGAGTTCCTGCTTCTTATAACACCACTAATGGACAGACTATTGGACATGTGTGTGTAGATCCTGGTGACACGTGGCTTGATCAAAGAGTGACTATATTCTTTGATGTCTCTTCTGAGTTCACTATCCGCGTGGCGTTTCAGGATGTGTCTTCGTACGCGACTAGAGATGGTCACTTGTCGTGACATCGACGTGACTAGGCGCATGTTCAGTCATATCTTACTGTCGCACATTTGGTCCCAGTAGTTTTTACTCCAATAACTCGCATATTTTCATTCTATTACGAAGCGAGATTCTACGTGGAAGACATGCATAGTTAAAACGGCTTGATTCTTCGAAGTAATAGGCTTATACGAGACGGGCAGTCGTTCCGTGGTATGCGATCTTGTGCGGTGATAGATTGAGTAGTACCATGAGCGGCGTTGGGGGATCTTCATTTCCTAGAATACTTCCGCATTCAATTAATTAGACAGATCCGTGGAGACCATACGTAGAGCAAGAAGCTCAAACTAAGCTCAGCATATTGCTGCGTTCTGTAATGCGCATAAGACAGGACGATCTAAGGACAAGGTAGATTGGTATATATACCTAAACACCGCCCGAAAGTCCTTAAAAACTGCTTGTGGGTAATATGTTACGCGTTTCAACTATTTTCCGGAACGACAAGCCATGGTGTATTATTGCGTCCGTCTCATATGGACTACAGCCGCTATGGTTCTTGACTATAGGCACAATATAGGGAAGTGTAACTTCTAAGAACTTTTAGAAAACATGTTAAATGAGTTATGGTGTCGCCCACAGCAAGTGGTAAAAGATGGCTTGCCTTGTAAAAGAAGACATCGTAGTACTACCTACTTAGTATCTCTGGCTAATACTGATTACGACTTTTTTATAGGTACTTAGCAGCTCAAGATGATCAATTGCTGGTTTAAGTTTGAACTGAATAGCGGGCGTGAAAGGCGTCGGCTATAGCCGATTGGAGTTTTGCCGTAGCAATGATTGTTATTATGAAATTTGCTTATTATGATCTATCCCATTAGTCTTATCGTCATTGAGGAAGATTATAAGCAAGAGTAAAATTGGATTGGAGCTTGTAGTCTATTTGGAGGCTGAGATATAGTACCTCGCGATCTAAATGCTGGCTCTTTGCAGTCCTTTAATAATATTTTCGATGATATTAGTTAAAACGAGTTTATAATTTATGCCACCTGCGAAGTTTTTCCTGGTCTTAGGAGGTCCTTTGGCGTCTTTTTTGGACTCTCCGAATCTTAGGCTTTGATTTGAATAAGATACATTTGTACGTGTTAATAAAAGGAGTAAGTGCCGTATAAATAGCAGTCACTATATCTATAGTGACATAATGTTCTTCTCAGTGGCAAGAGGTAGCTGATGGGTTGGGAATTGAGGAGGGCTGAGCTTGGATATCGAACTTGACTGCTATTCTCTCTCACGCTACCGGTCTGGGTCTGAGTGCACTCGTGGAGATGAAGCACTTCTCTATCTTTCCGAATTGTACTTAGACTTGCTTGTCTACTGGTAAGAAAACCGCCACGTTCAGGCTAGTTTTAGTCGGCGTGGATGGTTGCTGCGAGCCTACTCCGACTGGAAAACATTAATTGTAGCTTCGGCCTCTTTGGAATCCGATAGATTGCCTTCAACCCCCAGAAGAGGCTCTTAAGGATGGTTTGAATACAAGCACGACCCGCTGAATTCATGTGTATGGATTCTGTTGACAAAGCTATGTGCTGATAGAAATTTCCTGGAAGCCCCCCTGATCTGACTGATGGAGTGTAGCAGAGCAGAATCGGAATTCCTATACGGCGATGATACGTAGCTGTGTATCTATATACGTGGCTCCATAGTTGTGAATAGTAGCTCTTGACAATGCGTCTCTGCATTTCTGCTCTTTCACAGGCTTGAATGCCTGACATACTCAATGATGTATCGGGTGCTCGCGAAGGAGGTAGAACGACGTCGTCAGCTGCGTCGCTAGCTTTACCGAACTCCGACATAATTCTGGGACATGGCTGAACTACGAACATGAAGCTCTTGACGGAGAGAAAATGGCCCTCACTAGGGGGCATATACTAGCGTTCAGATCAGCCCTAGTCAAACGAGGTAAAATCACGCAATCAGCCATAACAAGGGATGTATTCAACTTTAGCCTCGGGTTGGCCACCTGGGGTCACATAGGGCCACCTGAATGCAACATCAACACAGAAATGCCACAAGTTATCCGGGCGACTATGAATTGTCACTGGCAATGTGCGAGTACATCGACTTCCGGCTATCATCCCAACGGAAATGCGTGACATGAATACAATACTACTCGCGTCCACGGAAAACTGACATAGTCCTTACAAAACTAAGTAAACAACGACAAAGCTTGCTATCCTTTTCCTCCACAGCTAGCCACCCATCTATTCCGGAGGATCATTAACGCTTGCTACCTCGGACCAATAATGCGCCGCTCCCTCCCCCGTTGCCTACATAAGATCCTAATTACGTGCCATTCAACATAAATTCGACGACTTCGCTCTTCGCAACATGCAAATAAAGCCTCCTGACCGAGCGTGGGAGCGTGCGAACAATGTAGGAAATATCCTCGATGAACTCGGTGGCGATAGAGACGGCCTCTAGCCTCGAAAATCCGGCCAGTGAAGCGATACGACCGTATTCGTGCGGCGGATATCCTGTCCCACAATAAGTTCCAGTCCGTGAAGCTGAGTTGCCACCGGCTCCAAAGCTACTAGCATATCTGAAAGTGTAGCAAATAGCTCCGAGTCGGCGTTCGCATCGAATCGGAAGCTACATTCCACCACGCGAAGTCTAGGGCAGTTGTTGCGTGGGAAGTGTTGGGTGCCGTGGGAACTTGTGTCGTCTTTGAAGAACTGGGCGTTGATGAGTCGAACCCTTCCGACGTTTGGAAGATTCAGTCCTTCGTTAAGTATCCGAGGATTAATGATGCAGTCATCAATCCTAATTTCTTCGAGACTAGGTGCCGCGTCGAAAAGACCAAAACAGGCGCTAAACCACAGCGAGCATTGACGCCGTAGATACTGTACTCTGAGAATCTTCAGGCTCAACAATGGGTTTTCCCTCAACCGTGTGAAGTAGGATGCGTCCTCAATGCCAGAGAGACGTAAGTAGAGTTGAGTAAGGTTCGGCAGCACGTAAAACAGGTAACGCAAGATGACCGCCTCATCGCTCCCGTAATCATAGGTCAGATCTACGTCGGATTGTGACAACTTTCGTCTGAGGTACGGAAGAGTCCTCTCCGAGCGGACGTATCGATCTGCAGTAGTATCCAGTGAGAGGACTCTTACACCAGAAGCAATTGGGTTTTGGTCAATTGAGCAGACAGTAGCTTCCCATTCCCACCTGCCTATGTCAATTTTTAGACAACGTGGTAACTGACCACAGTCATTAGACAACAATGCGGCGTATTCTTTCGCTTGGACTGGCTTACCTTATTGTGTCTTGTGGATAGCGCTCCCTTGATACTCATCTTTGCTGTATTTATTTGGCGGAGAGATGCAAGTCGGGAGGTCGGACGATAGCGGAATAGCAGAGACGACAGTTGTCGACTTGCAGGGCATATATATTCGATCGTCCTGCAGCGTATTGCACAAAAACACTATGTCAGCAACAGCCACCATCTGTACACAGATAACATCCCTTTCAGCTCCTCTCTGCAATAAGCTTTGGAGAGGAAACGAACGTTCGTCACAGTATGGCCAAAGGGCGGGACCTTATGCGTCCTTAACAAATGGACAAACACCAATAACCATTGTAGTTAACTCATCTAAGTCAGACAATCGCAGCAAAAAAAGAAAAGAAAAAAATAGCCAAGCAGGACGAGCTACTATCCGTTACCAACACTAGTGGCGTTGAGCCTTTAAATTGGCTGACGTAGGTAACAGCCGCGATACAACATACTATTGTATGTAGAGGTCTTCTGACCAGTCGGTTAGTAACCGATCTTTGAAGATTTGGCTTTTGATAACCAAGTGGAGACGCCGATGCGAGATAACATAGTTCCCGCGATTCACCAATCGGCATGGATTCTTTGCACAAAGCAAGCTAGAGAGTGGAGTGAAACCATACAGAGCGGAACAGGCGGCGCTGGGAAGGCGATCAACCCTGGCAGCATCCAGCTTCTGGTTCGGGCGGCGTTTTGACCCACATCGCAACCCCAGCTCGTAACATCCGGAACTGCTTGGCATGGAGAACACCGCCACTCCACCGGTCAGACTCTTAGACTCATCAGTGCCAACAGGTGCCGCAGCTTAACCTCCCAGTCTCGTTTCGGGGTGATGGCGGGTGCCGTGTGTCTGAGAAAGGTCCCATGGAGATGTCAGTTTCGTTGCACCTCAGTAAATATTGTGCGTCTTTCATCTACTAAAAACTGGTTATAGGATATTGAGCTGACTTCTGACCATGTAGGAGGTAGATATTGTTATTGGACGGAATGGTAGATGATAGGGCCCATGCGAAGGATCACACAGTGGTGAACAATAATGAGTGTAAAGCATCATATGATCAAGGCCTACTGAAGTGCGATCTCGATAGTATTGATTAGGAGCACGGTAGTTGTAAAGGAGTGATGCGAGCAAACAGATACACATAACGACAGGAACACATCGAGAGAAACGATTTGTTTCATGTGCCAAGGCGCGGAGCCACTCGCCAGTTAACGTCCTCGAGCCCTGTACTCCACTGCGCCTATCCCGCCGCATAGTCCGTTGGCCATGCGCCCGTGATAATCACAACGGTCCATTCTGAAGATTCGCATCTCGTTAGCCTCATGGGTAGTGTCCGCGCTCACACCAAAGAACCTCTCCCTTCCCGCGACCGGGCCCATCACCCATCACTCGCTCCGCAGGCAGGGATGAATCCTTGTAGGATACATTTGAGCGTGACGGGAAACAAAAGCTGGCAGTTTGCTTAACGAAATGATTGGCATATCGCTGAGGCGGCTCTTCCTACATAGACCAATCACATCAATTCAAGCGCAGACGGGGGAATAACTCGAAACAACCCCAGATCCACTTCATACCAGGATCACTCGGACTCTCATCATGTTATTTGCCTTCCTACCTCATATTGGAGTACGATAATGGCCCCGTATTAGGCTAACTATATTTCGCAACAAACAGCACAGTCCGTAATCTGGCATGTGGCATTCACGCCGCGCTGGCGGCTAGTAAATGACCTAGGGTTATATCGGTTATATGACGTTACCCTTGTCTGCACATCGCCAGTGCACCGCTAATTGAGCTTCGTTATGATTGCTGTTTAAATACAAAGCAGTCGGTCGTCCCCGTGTAAGAAATACCATAGACGGCTTTTGTTTGCCGCTGGTCTCTCTTCATCGGTCGTTTGAACTACACTTTGGCAAACTTTTTGGACGACTGCGGTCAGCCACAATCATCAAAATGTCCAACCAAATTAACAGCGGGAATGATGTTGAAATCAGAGAGCCCGACGAGAACATCTACGCGCGGCAGCCTTGGAAACCGTCTAGGCACCAAATGGTCGTCATCGTAACCCTATCGATCATGTCTTTTGTCATCGCTTTAGACGCCACCGTCATCGTCACCTCCCTCTCGGTAAAGTCTCACTCCTCGGGAAGCTGGTATCTGGAGGGAAAAAAAAGACTGACCAATACTCTGAACCAGTCCGTTATACAAGACATTGGCGGAACATCTACACAGGCTTTCTGGGTAGGCACTGCGTACTTGATCTCATGCGCTACTGTCATGCCGTTGCTGGCATCGCTCAGTGAGATTTTCGGGCGGCCTGTCATTTTGATCGGCAGCTTGGTGATTTTTACCACGGGTACGACCTTATGCTGCGTTGCTGAAAGTATTGGACCCTTGCTTGGCGGCCGTGTCGTCCAGGGCATCGGCGCTGGCGGGATGTATGTGCTTAGCCTGGTGGTCTTCACCGACATTGTACACCTTCGCTACAGGCCCAAGTATTATGGCATTATGTGAGTATCATCCTTCCAGTAGACGACCCTCAGAAGAGACGTACTAAGAAACGAGACAGACAACTAGCGTGGGCAGTTGGTTCGCTTGTTGGTCCCGTCATCGGGGGCGCCATCGCCGAGCACACCACGTGGCGGTGGATCTTCTACATCAACTTCCCCATCTGTGCATACTCCCTCATCGCCGTGCCCGTTCTTTTAACCCTGAAGCCTCCTACACGCACGTTCGCCGAAAAGCTTCAACTTGTCGACTGGCTTGGCGGTTTTCTCTTCATCGGCTCTATGGTGACGTTCCTGGTCGGTCTCTCCTGGGGTGGCAATGACTTTCCTTGGCGCAGTGCACAGACTCTCGTGCCGGTTTTCATTGGCGCCGCCGGATTGATGACCACGCTGTTCTACGAGCATCGTTTCGCCAAAGTCCCGTTCTTAAAGAGAACACTCTTCACAGACATGAGCTCCGTCACCGTTTACGTTCTTGGTCTCCTTCAAGGATTTATTGTAAGTGGACAAATAACAAACATCGGAAAGCCCTAAAGACCCGCTGACCCTGAATTAGCTCTATGGCCAACTCTATTACGTCCCGTTCTACTTCCTCTCAGTCAAACAGAAGACGCCAACCATGGCGGGCGTGGCAATGCTTCCGGTAACGCTCTTGCTGGTTCCTGGCTCCATCATCTCAGGTGTCCTCGTATCCCGCTTGAATGCTTACCGCTGGTCTATCTGGATGGGCTGGGTCCTGGTGGCGGCTGCCTCGGGCCTTTTCATCAGTTGGAGCGTTGAAACCCACTTGGCCGTCAACGTCGTCACTCTCGCCATCGCTGGCATCGGACACGGCCTCGTCCTCAATGCGCAGACCTTTGTGACGGGCGCCATCGTCGATGAGAGTGATTCAGGTGCCGCGGCGGCCATGTATCTATTTTTACGCATGTTGGGGTCCGCTGTTGGTGTCAACATCGGCTCAACAACATTTCAAAACGTGATGGCTGCAGAGCTCGAGCGGAAAGGCATTACAAGAAGCATTGCGCAGCACGCCGAGGAGTACCTCGTTGTTCTCCGGACGCTACCTGATGACTCGTTCAAGAGAAGCGTGCTGCAATCGTATGCCTCGGGTCTCAAGGGCGTACACAGCGTTTACGTTGCGTTGGCGGCGATTGCCTTTGCTGCAAGCTTCTTGATCCGCCACTATGACCTCAACAAGGAACATGTGACAGTTCACAAACTACAGGAAACTAGTTTCATGAGAAAACAAAAACACCAGGTTTCGGCAGATGCGTAAGTCACGACTCAAACGCAGCTCCCTCGTGTCTCTCAGCAGGAGCCGAGCTGAGGTAAAAGCCATGGCACAGATCGGCATTGCTGAAGCTCACGTTATTTAAACGCTAGGAGACTCAGGAGAGCGTATTTGTCAACCATGTCTATGTGGCAAATTGCTGGGGAACATAGAGCTTATCCGTTAGTAACGTGCTGGGGAAAAAGTAATACGATTCCAGTCTGCAGAATGCAACAGTGCGCCTAGCATTCTGCTGATCTCTCTATTAATTATTCCGGCCATGAAATTTGAACTAGAATATAGTAGAGCCTAGAGAACGAAGCGTTCTGTGTGTCCAAGCGGCCCTTTCTTCCCCATGCTTCTGTTGTCTAGGTAGATCGTGATGCTTGTTGGAACGAATCAACCATAGCGTATGCCAAGACTACATAGTAGTCTCTCTCGTAGTCTTGCTTCCAAGTCTATTGATTTTCGCGTTAACCATGGCGACGTCACTGCCTTGTATCACGCATCGTTGCTGCCTGGTTCGGTAACAACAGTAACAGTTAGCAATAGAAAGTGCAACGTGCTGATTATTCATAATTAAGTGGTAACGGATGAAGACCTAGAAATGGCGAAACACCCTATTTTGTGAAAGTTCTGGATCGTGATCAAACATAACCTCCATCTGAGTTCAAGTATAACAACATCTGTTAGAGTGCTCCACGAGAGTTATCCTGAGTTATCCTCTGGTTTTACCACTTTTCATTTCTTTTTTGCCTTTTCTTGGTCCCATATATATCATTGACGACGGTGTTGTGGGTGAAATATGCCCCAAGATTTCCTTGTGAATATACATTGTAAATCCATAGCCTTACGACGTTTAGGATACACTTTGCTCTTGTGTAGATTATGCGGCGTATCCCTTCACGTACGAACCAATCTGCATTATAAGAACCATTTTCTACAAAGACTTAGATCTCGAAAGTATGCCATCGCAACAGAATAGGGGCCCCGAGCTCTCGGCGTGCAGGCGGCATTTCTCGCGGCAGCCTGGATTGCCACAAGTCTTCGACTATACGTGAAAATAGCCCTCACGGAGAGCCATACAGTCGACGATGGCGTTATGTATCTTTCAACTGTGAGCCTTTCTTTTCAGATCGTTGCCGAGCAATCCGTCTAACAACACCCAAGGTCTTGTACTCCGTTTACGCAGCCGTCGCCGTCCACGGTATTATCAACGGCGGCATAGGCCGACATACCTCAGATCTGGACCCAGACAGCATTGTTATAGCGCTCAAGGTCTGGTACATGTGCGAGATTCTTTACGCCTTCATATCCGCCCTCATCCGGACCTCGATCTGCCTCTTTCTCCTCCGCATCTTCAACCGCGGGACAAACAAGTTGGCCAAGAAGATGCTGCAAGCCAACATCGCCTTGGTCTGGGTCTCGTCTTTGGTTTACCTCTTCATAGTCGTCTTCCAGTGCAACCCGCCCAACTATTACTGGGGCAAGTTCGAAGGACTCCAGGGCAGCTGTCGCCCTGCCCATCTCGTGCCGAACGCAACAGTCGCCCACAGTGTCATTGCCGCTCTGAGCGACTGGGTGATTGGCATACTACCTATGTCGATTCTTTGGCAGCTTCAGATGAAGCGAGAGAAGAAGATTCGGTTGTTATGCTTTTTCGGAATTGGTGTGATGTAAGCCAGAATCCCTATCCGCCTTTTTAGCACTTCCTTCCCACTGACGCCTGACACACTGGAAGTGCCGGGATCATCATGATCATTAGGATACCTTACATAAAGGTGCTCGAGATATCGGCCGACTTCCTTTACCAGACAGTGTACGTGTGTTGAGCTTATGGCTGATCGATAGAACGCTGACGAAACATATCTCAAAGCGATGTTGCTTTATGGTCTCTTCTGGAGCCGTCAATTGGTATCGTTGCAGGTTGCATCGCTACGCTCCGGCCCCTCATGGCCACTTGCGCGGCAAGCACAAGATCGAGAAAGAGATCAACTTCATCTTGGAGGCGTTCCACCCCAGCGCCAAACGCAATCCTCGTTACCAAAGAGGTTGAGATCACGGTTGAAACGGGCGATGAACGACCGCTCAAGCCGGGGAGGCCGTTACCGGACTGGTAGCACCAGGGAAATGTCGCTTAGATGCGCAGGCGTAAGACGAGAAAGTTGATTCGCCTGGAGATGCTGAACTACATGAGAGCAATGTCTCAGCTTGTTCGTATGACGGCTCATTATCACAATGTTTGTGTCATCACCAGCTCAACGATGCGTGTGGCGACCGCGTCGTAACTAGCAAGCTAGTGTCGGTGGCTCTCGGATTGCATTTGACGACTTTGAGAATTTCACGGGTGCGAGTAGGAGGCCGCTCCCTATACATCATTTTCGTCCATCGCGTTTGTGGCTATAGCCGAAAGTCGGAGTCCCACACTTGAGGGTGATTGGTTCCTCCTCTCTTTCCCTGGTCTTTTCACTCTCTTCTTTCCTCTATTATTAACGAACGTGACAGGATCAAAAGTCTGAAAAGTGGAGGTTGTAGTTAATCACGTCACAACATTTCTTGTCTCAAGGATCCAGATAAGCGTTTATTTTTCAATTCACTAAGCGATCAAGCGATCCTGGTCATCACTAAGAAGAAACCAACTTGAAATCATATTATGCCGTCCATGAACGCTTGCCTATTTTGTAGAGTTGCCTGATGTCTTGTGGAGTACCATGCTCTTTTCAGCTGACTCGTAGTCAAGTCTTGGCCTTTGATACTGTCCTTCTATTGCCAGTGATGGCACCTAGGACGTTTTGCACGTGCATCTGGGCGCAGGAGTGATGCTCGAAACAGTCAATGTCATGAAAGTTGTCGCGCCGGGAAATTCACTAGAGCCACCGGGGGGAACCTCCAAGGAACTTCCGGCAGGGGCACTACCTATGGTACTACTGGTGTTATCTATCAATGTGGTGGGACTTGCGGCCGTCTCCGAAGGGGTTAGAGAGATATCGGTCGTGATAGACGTTGGCCGGATGGTCTCAGGGTCTGAGCCTAGCCACGTCGAAGGAAGTCCAATGCCATCTGTTTCGGTGCCAGTATAGAAGTATGGGGGCGTTGATTGGATTTCCGTGGCTGGAGTGGGAGATACGGGGCCCTCATCGTTTATCGAAGTGGGAAGACTGGCCACGGTCGTGGGTGAAGTGCCGTTCCACGGAACGCTTGCAGTACCAGTAGCGTCCAATGGGGAGGTAGCCGTCGTGAGGCTCGAGTCCAGACATGTTCTTGTCATTGCCAAAGGCAGTTTTGCAGCTGAATGCGAGGCATCTGGTGGCAGAAGCCGGATCATCTGACAGCTGGGACCGTCGTCGTTGCCGCACAAGAAAGTCACCTTGGCGTAGGTGGCTTCAAGGCCTGCCGGCAAGGAAATGGCTTGCAACAGCTTGGAAGAGCAAGTGGTAGACGAGTTTGTAATATTCACCTGTTGGGATAGAAGGACTTCCCTCTGGGAGCCTAGAAAGTAGATTTGTGCCTCAGGACATGCGGCTGCATCGTCAGGAGTCTCGAAGTATTCCATGCCGCCGAGTCTCATCGCAGGACCCCTCCAACACTCCTCCTCGAAGCCCTCTGCCAAAACATGTGTAACTATAAAAGTAGCAAAAGTACTGATCGAAGCGAAAGGGAGCCACTTCATTGCCAGCAAAATAACAGACTAGGAGCGCAGTCTGTGTCCTTATATAATTATCCATCTTCAGGTGGCTATTGCGGGTTCGCCGCTGACACGGTGGGGGTGGACTTACCTGTGGCCATTGTCTTTCACAAATCATTTGAGACTTCAGAAGACGTATCGCCGTACGTTATGTCATGGGTGATGAGATATCAGTAGTCGCCTTACAGAAGAGCGGCCTGGGTTAGAAGACAGGCGTGACGAAGGTAGGGAACGGAGTATAGATCTGACTAAAAGGTTGACGATGCGTAGAAAAGCCCGTAGATACTTGAAGCTATCGACCCACCAGAATGACGTTATGCGTTGAGAGATTATTGTCCTTTTACCCCCCTTGGTAGCTACTGCTCTGGGAATGAAATTGTCATTCTCTTTTCTTCTGGGCTCATGTTTATGACGTACAGATGACGATTGATGTAGACTAGAATCGATGGCCTTGAACGGCATACAATGCTGAGTATTAGGTCTCTCTGCTAGCCGGACGCTGTACTACCAGGTTCAGCGCGATATAATTGACTGTAAAAAAAAGTCAATTATATATTCAGGCCTGGTCCCCAGATACACCAATGTATACGAGAGATGGCGCTATACGAGACAGGTGCCCTCTAGCTTGCCAGCGAAGAAAGGGCATGATCTGTTTACGAGATCGGAGCGAAAGATACAAGAGTCAAAGCCTTCAGGCATCAACGAGTGCTTTGGGCAGCCGTCATGTACCCATCAGCTGAGTCAACACCGTTCACTGTTCCAGTACACCTCTGCCGAATACCCCAAACCGATGGCGACGTGGTCGTGGTGAATCGTTGACCTAGTATTGGATTGCCCCTCCGGTTCAGCCATTATGTTCCGACTTTTTGTCGAGGAGGATGGTATTTCTCTCCGCAGAGCAGTCCAAATGTAAGGCTTCGACCTGGTCGTCGTGATGAATACCCGCGGAGTTGGAGGTATTACATAGCACAGTTGCCACAGCGATCATGACCTCGATAATAGAACAGCTCAACCCTACCATGATCATGACACCGCTGCTCCCCAGACAACTCCCCCTACTTGTGGGGATGCCTTTGAGCGCCGCGAGGTAAGAAGAGACTGCAAGAGCGTTAAGAGTGACGGGAATGGAACAAAGTACCATCGTCGCCAGGCTCCACCATCCCATCGCTCTACGAAGACGGAACCGCATCACGATCCAGCCACAGGCTGCAAGCAAGAGGGTTGCTACGCTATCAACTTTAATCAATGTGACCACGTCGAAGTATCGCGTGACCCGTAGCGAAATCTCGTTCGCGCCATCCACTATGGAGACGCCCGCACTTCTATTCAGGCCATTCATATTCAGGCATTCTTCGTGTTCTTTGAGCGCGATGCAAGCGCGATGAAGGCCGATTCGTATGATGCTGGTGGGCTGTATCCCCTGGATCTAGAAATGCGGTTGGTTCAGCTGGCAGCGTAGCAAAAGCTCGGTCTTCAGAAGCAAGCGTGTAAAACATTGAAGGAAATCATCGCAAAGTCGAAGAGAGAGAATCACGAGACCTGGTCATCTAACCTACCTCTGCAAAAGCAATGCTGCCCCAGTTGTAAGGCATGGCTAAAAGTGCCCCGTTCAGCAACAAGTGTATGAGGCTAAGCTTGGTCATGGTGACCGTTGTATAGAATGAAAGAAATCGGGATGGATTCGAGCCGCTCTGCTTCCTTGTTGAAAGTGGCCGGATGAACTCGAAGCTTGAAGCAGATAGAAGACCCGAAAGCAATAGCCGGCATAGCATCTTTTTGTTGAGGGAGTGGCTTTTGGACTTCGCCATTCACGACTCTATAACCGACTTAAACATGTTACGTCCCTGTTGGCTGTGGCATGGTGGATGCTGACTTCTCATAACACAGTAGAGGCGTTGGAGCAAGCTAACGCCAACACAGTTGGGGGCCTGTCCAAGCTTCACAAAAACGTATGCAGAGAACCATCAGCGCTATGGTGGATCAGAGACTTGTTTGAGACCACCTCTTATGGCTTTCGCTCTCCTCTCTCAGTTTCCCCATCCACTCGGCAGAAGGTAATGAATGCTCGAGCTGGTATCTTATTCATTCACATGACACTGTGCTCTATTAGTGTGATTGACACTTTAGGATTTTGAGCTGCGAGCGATTCATCCACAAGCCCCCTGTGCGAGTTTAGACTGGTACGTACAATAAGATAAACGATAGACCGTCGGGCTCCCATGCAAATGCATTTTTATCCACAGAAGCAAACAAGATCCCGTGAATAGTTGTTTATGTCAAGGCACGATCGACCGCAGCGAGTACAGCGCGGTTATCAGAACCAAAGGGTAGTTGAAGGCGTGACCAATAACCGTCTCAGGCTAGGCATACCACACCATCACCCCTTCCATGTTATCAGGCTGGTTACATGTTTGTTAGTAGTGCCTTTGTTACTACTGCACTCACGACTCTTGTGAGCTTCCGCTGGATGTCTGCACAGCTCTTGTCTTTCTCCTGAGTTAGCGTCATTTCTCTGATCGATTCAATACTTGATGATAGCTAGCGAGGCAACCCTAACATGGATGGTTTTCTCAAGATAATAAGCAGGCTTGCTCCCATTCTCACTCCAAGATATTCTCACTCCTCATAGTCCAGCGCGCCCTCATCGATAACGTCCATACTCACCCTGCCTGCAGCATTACCTACTATCTTATGCCGTCATGGTTACCGACTTTGCTGCCACAAGCGACCTATTTCTCTTACACGACCGTCTTTGCATTGTTGTAGAAGATTCACCTCGCACGCAGCACACGTCAGGTGACTCCGACCTGACCGCTGACATCAAATACAAAGACGGGCACCACCGACAAATGGCCACGCTCGAGAGGCCAAAGGATATTCAACCCCTTCGGTCGAGCGATTGTAAGCATGCGGAAGAGCAAGTCCGGCCAGTTTTCGTCCGTGCCGATCGACATCTACCCAAAGAGAGAGACACTGGCCGTTCGGAAATGGATTTTTTTGGTTGGCTTGACTTCGTTACCTTCCAGTCAATAACCGGCTGTGCACTCTGAACGCTAGAAAGCGAGGTTACTTGGCGCTGTCCGGCATCATGTCATACAGAGATAAGGAAGTCCGTAGTGAAGTAATATATAATTCAATGACCTTGCTTTCTTGAAGGTTTGCTGGCGAGCTACTTGGGGAATAGGCATAATGAATTACGGCCGGTTCCTGTGTCTGTGAGCAATAGCCTGAAACGCATATCGCTCTCAAGAAAGCGCAGGAACTAGAGTGTTGAACCACCAGGCGCAATTGGCATGAACCATGATTTTGTATGGTTATCAGACAGCATCAGTATCCAAACAGTCCGTTATCAATTGCGTCATCAATTATCCCAAGGCTGATCACGACTGGTGTGCCTAGGCGAGAAGCGGGCGCACGCTTGCGTCAGGAGAACGCATCTCAGGCCGGGTTTACGAGACACCTTGACGAGAGGGCTGAAGGCAGGACGATCTGAAGGCAGTCGAATGGTCAGCCGCGGTGACGGCCAGACTCGGGGTGATCTATCGCCGAAGGGCCTGGGTCTGTACTGGAAGAAATTGTGGAAGCTCCTGGCAAACCGGATCCCTCCACTCGGGGCCTTCATAATCAGCGTGGCTAGCCCAAATCCAACGTCAAACTACGCATAGAGAGCAACTCATGGCCTTGAAGTGCGGAGGGAAGTCTCGGCCAGATCGAACCGTGAAAGAAGGCTGTGCCCTGGGCGCAGGCGCAAGAAACCCAACCCAGCTCAGCGCGGTATAACGGTTAGTGGCTCAATGCTGAGTACACATGCACTCCGCAACCAGTTTCTCCAGAAATTGCGCTAGCCCGTGCTCCGCTGTCTTACCTGGGCTTTGGTCACTAAATGCCTCTATTCAGAATCTCAATCTCAATCTCAAAAAGTGGCGGAGATCAGCGAATTCTTGACACTGAGAATAGTATGGCTCGTCGAATGCACGGGCTAACGCAAGTTCGAGTTTCGCGAGTTTCTACAGTATATCGCACCGTGCATGTCAACGATCAAGACATGGCCGGTTGGATGAACAGCCGAAAGCCGCGGCTGTTATCCAATTGTCACCCGGCCGGCGCCATTTGTGTACGGGCATCGCTTTTGAGGACCTGACTGGGAATGATCATATATGGAGAAATTTTCCCGTCGTCAGTTGCTCCAGCTCTTTGCGCAGCAGCGTGTCTGATGCAGCTAACCCACTACCATTTCCGATGGTGCCGGGATCCATGACCTGGGGAAGCGACAACGGTGCGGACAAACCTGATCTAAGCCAGCTTGTGGCAAAGTTCGTCCTTTTTCCGCCTCCAACGTCGCATGTGCCATGATCATTGACCGACGAGCAACGCCGACGCAACAGATATTCCGAATTCAACTTATTCGCCTCAAAACGGCAGCTCTAGTGCTACGGCGACTCTGGCCAGCTGCTTCGCGACACGCAATCAAGGTTCAGGTGTCTTCGCGATAGCTCATCAATTCGCGGAAACGGGGTATACGTCGCGCCGGTCGCGCCGCTTTGTTCACCGCCGTCGGAGCTGCGCTGGGATCGGCAGCATTGGCTGGTGTGTGGTTGTCGCCTGCCATCCGGCACCAACGCCAAAGCACCAACAAACCGGTTCCCTACCCATGCATTCGACACTGGCGTACGGGGGTCAGTTCACCCGATGCTACCCTACAGCTGCTGCTTGTTGCCAGCGTCGCATTCCCTCGTCTACACAAGCAAGACCAGCTCCATTGGGTGGCGGGCGCGTGATTCATCCTATGGCCCAGGCCGAAGTCACAGCACCGCCAAACAATTGACAGAATTGACAGACTGGCACGGATGATCCCCCCCCCCCCCCATACGATTGAGGAAATATGCTTTCAGAGTTACAAATTTGACCTCGCATGGGAAGATGCTGTCGGAAATGGGCAGTATCAAGCCGGGCGAGCTAACTCGGCGCATGCGCGCGTCCGGCCGGTAGTGGTGCGTGTGGTCCTCGGTTCGACCGTCTCGTCGTTCTCCCCTCCCCGTAGCTCCGGGGGCAGAAGATCAGTGCAGCGAGCTGGGCTTGGATGGGGCCCCGCCTCAGATAAGTGGGATGCTTTGTCCCCTTATCAGCGAGGCATCGATGTTTGACTCGCTTCGCAACCGCCTGGATTCTATACACTGATCACTCTTTTGCCAGCGCCACTAAGCCATGCGCGGTGGTCCATCATCGCGATCAAGGTTGCGACTAGACGGGCGTGCAAACGATCTATTGCCTTGATTCTGTTACGGCCGAGGACGAAGCATTCACATAACATAACCGCGTACCCACCGCCTGTTTTGAATCTGGACCCCTGCAATCGCGCACCCCCCAACCCCGAAGCGGCCGCCCAGACGGTGCCTTCGCTTGGTGAAGGTATGCCAATAATTCACGTTGCGGTGGCTCAGGGCAGTGACGCAGATCTTCGATTCCCAGTCCCTGGGCTGCGTGCTTGTGTTGGTTCGGGAAAAAAAGCATCTCTGCGATGTGCGTCTCTGCGATGTGCGTCATGCAGACAGCCGAGGTCAGGTGAGAGGCAAAGCCAACGATAGGGACAGATGCAAGAACAGCTGTGAGAGTCTAGCAATGGAAAGGGGCCTCCCCGCCGAAATTCGATGAATTCGTTCGCGAATACTATCGTCACCACGATCAAGCTCAAGACACTTCATGGCGGAGAATGTTTACGGCACGTCTTGCGATCAAAACTCCCGGCGCTGCCCTTTTCGACCGACGGCGGCACGACTCGCCCACCATCTGCTCTCTCGGCCCCTTGTCCACCAATTCCCGACACAGTGGTTCGTGCTATCACCATCCTTACCCCAAGACATAACCAACAGACATCGTGTTGCCATCCAACTGCGCACTACGTCCCGATGTGAAAGTGTTCGGTGATAATACAGGGCAGATCAGGAAACAATTGGCGTTCCAGGGAACCCGAGCTCTCAAGCGGCGCATTTGCAGGTGTTTGTTGCGGACGTGCAATGCGCATATAACTTGGTCCTCACGAAGTTCGCCATGGCGGTCGTTATGACCACTTGGGTGGACTCGAGATTCGAGAAAGACTCTCATGCACGATGGCCAGACTTTCGGCGGACCAGCAAGCACTCGTGCCAGTGTCTCGAGACACATCGTGCGTGGGTGAGTGGACCGGTTCATTCATCCCTTCACAGCCGTCATACCCTTCTGCTTGGCAATCGCCGTCGCCGCCTTTCCCAATTGATTACGGCGACGATTGCCAAAGAGGGTTTTCTCAATTCTACGACGGGTCGCCCAATGCGTTCGAACCCTCAGACTTCGACTCGGCAGAAGATGCTGTCTGTTCCGGTGGGAACGAGCCCAATTCGCCAGAAAAGGCTATTCTCAACCCAGACTTAGCCGACAAACTCCAAATCGACGTCGCCGAACAGTACCTCATCGAACAACGCCTGCAAGACCAGGACTGGGATACGATCAAGAGTGGTTTTGAACATCGGTTTGGCGTTTCTTCGTCGTCGAGCAAGTCAGCCCTGGCCATGAGAGTATCGCGACGAAGGAAGAAGCACAGTGAGATCCGCTCGCTGTTCGAGCAGGCGTCTCTGAAGAAACGGTCCAAGAGACAGCAAGGCAAGAAACACAATTGGGAGACGGGAGTTGAGGATAGGCCTGTACGAGCGGAAGTGACGATGGGGCCGGAGCATGAGGCATCCCCGGAGTGGACACAAAGGGAACGACGTGGGAGGCCCCGAGGCACTTCACCCAAGACCTGCGACCAGGAGCTTACACACTGCATAACGCCGAGGGAAGCCATCGCGGCTGCCGATACGGTGTTGGCATTTCTTGGCCAGCCCGAGCTGCGAGAAGTGATGGCCCAGACGGACTGTCTGTCGATTGTGAGGGTCCGGAGTCGTTTGCGGGAGCAGGTTGATGTACGATGTAGTTGATTCGTCCAGACACGCAAAGCGGGCGATGATGTGGGAAGCGGGCCGTGGTCGATGTTGTCTGCAACCCCAACTTCTGATCTTTGTCATGCTGGCTGCGTTTGCTTGCTGCGTTTGAATAGCAGTGTTGGTTGGAAGTGCAAGAAGAGTGGATCAAAGTGTCGGTTTCACTAGCGTGAGGATTCACATCGTCCCGGATTCAACCCCACGGCTGGGCATGCCGGACCAGATTGTCGCTTCAAAGATGAGCTCGGATTTTTTGGCAACGGAGGCAGGCCACATCGCAATCTGGCTCCAACGGAGTGTGTAGACATACACGACGTCCGTTCTGAAGCGGTATCCACGCGTCTGCAGAATCTCGGCCTTTGTCTTACGAGATTAACCAATCTTGATAGTCGGGCTTATTTTTTGGGGGGCTCCAGGAACGGTGCAACTTCGGGCAACACGGCACCGCATGCAGCCACACGTGAGGTCCTAGAGGAACTTCTGCTTCTTGCCCGGCCTTGTGCCACATCTCAAAAATCTCGGCTTATCTCACTTCAGTCTCCGAACGTCTTAACCTGTTACTTTGACTTGTTTTGCTTTGCTGTCCAACTTGCCGTCCAGACAGCGCGCGCATCAAACTTAGGGATCAAACGGCTACGTAGGGATCTTCGACCCGTGGGGGCATGCAACTGAAGATTGGCTGCTGATCTGCGCATGCTTCCCAACTGTGTGGGAGTTTGACGTAATACAGGTGTCAATGACGGTCCCGGGTGCCTCTCTCCGTGTTGTATCTCACTAAACCACTTCGGTCGAAGGCATGAGCAGCAAGCGGAGATTCGGGATAGATCAAGTCCGAAGGCCGACGAATCTCTGAGTGGAGGACATGATTGCCGTATAAATGAGAGTTGTCCCGACAGTCTGGTCATTGGCCAAAGCAAGCTTGCACATTCACACTATCCTGGCTCCAACAGAGAGAAGCACCTCGCGAAGCAAACAAAGTTCGCCAATTTCAACGCTACCCCGGTTCCAACACAAAACCTTCAGATGTTTTCCAAAATACATCAACCCAGCTAGCAACTGCGTCGCAGAAGGCAAATTAAGTCCGCCAAAGCAAACGCCACCCTGGTTCCAACACGAAAACTTCAGAGATTTTCGCAGCGAAACATCACCCCGGTCGCGACTAGCGTCATGAAGCTTCCGTCCACGATCAATCCGGGCGCTCTACGCGCCAGGATTGACGAGACCTAACTATGGTCAGTCCTCGCAAATGAGACCATTCGCACGAACCCATCAGCACTTAGCGCCATTGCGACGTCAAGGTTTCGCGAGCCAGTTGGGAGTCAAGTTTGTCTTTCAAGACGTTGATTCCGTTGAGCCTTCAGAGGACCACCTGCGTAACCGATCTCGCGTCCGTTGGGTTGATAAGCTGCCCAGCTCGAGGAGTACATTGCCTTTCCCGCGTTTGGCTTGTCTGCTCCGGCTGCAGAACTCCGGTCCGACTTGATTTGTCCAACACATCCGCGAAACACTGCAGAACTTACCTCACATCACGACAACGATGGAACTCTTTGAAGTCCGGACGGCAGTGGAGCGGTTCGTCTGCGATCTGAATGACATTCGCCGCCGCGCAGAAGAGCGGGAAATTGCTGCTAAGCGCGACCTGGATCAAGAGGCACCGGCACTCCAAAGAAAGATCAGTGCCCTGCGCAAGCTAAAGACACAGCTAAAAGAGGAACTGAATGCGTGTCAACAAAAAGAATATGATGATGCCCGCCAGCGACTGGCAGAGATCGAGAAGGCTTACGATGCGTCTGTTCAGCATAGGCTTATGGTCTCGGCCTTGCCAAGCACGCAGACTTTGGTAAGCGATATCTGCACGTCTCGACTAGCTCACACTAACACTGCAGCTCAACTTCATACTCGGCGGGAATCCGACTGTCTCGCATTGCTCGTCGCCCAAGCCACTTTCTCCAACACAGCCTTGTTCAGGTATTACCATGGAAGTGTATCACGCTGATGACCTGGCTCCAGTTGCCGAGGCACAGAGTCCGTATTGTCCAGCGCGACCTGTCTTCGTTCCCATTTCTTCTGCGAAGAGACGGGTTGAAGATACGCCTAACAAGTCAGGCAAACGACTTCGCCGTGCAGCCTCGGCTATGGCATTGGCCGAGGAGACAGTCGGTAACGAGCTTTACGACGACGGAAACGCGAAATGCGATAGCAGGATCGTTCAGGACCACAAAGGATGGTTCATATTCAAGTGCGAAGAACACAATCTAGAAATTCCGTATAGAGCGGCCTCAGTGGCTAGTTCTCATTTGGAGATCCACGCCCACGACGGGCCCTCGGCTGCTCTTTCGCCCATCACCCAGGCCTTGGGCGTTGTACCCACAGAATATGACGAAGCAAATGCCGAGCTGGACGACGTGGAGAGGGCACCGACTACTGGGTATGAGGCGTTGAACTCCACTACGAAACACGACGCACTCGGAAGCATGCAAGCTGGTGTGTAGATGCAAGTTGAACATGTGCTCGAAGTTCGCTCATATGCCCCAGTAGGTGACTGCGACACGAGTGAGACAATTGGAAACGCTTGTCCAAATGACTCCAGCTCTCCCACAGGCGTTCGCCACGCGTCCGTCACGGCATCGGACACCACCTCTTAGCTCGACGATGCCGCAGAACCTCAGCGGGGCACGCGGTGTTGTCGGTGCCCTCGGAAGCGACGCTTGCGGATATGAAGGAGGGCAAATAGCAATGCGAAGGTTCTGCCGAAGACCCTTGG
This sequence comes from Colletotrichum godetiae, assembly GCF_030913485.1. NCBI lineage: Eukaryota > Fungi > Ascomycota > Sordariomycetes > Glomerellales > Glomerellaceae > Colletotrichum > Colletotrichum godetiae. The sequence continues at coordinate 52,621 of NW_026851350.1, forward strand.
CGAAAAGGGGCATGGGATGCAATCATCGGGTATCTCGAAAGTCGGCAAGCACAATACTATAATGGACGTACTCTGCGAAAGCAGCCTCTAGTTCGGCAGACCCCTTGATGGGAGTGAGCCAAGAAAGCGATACTGCCAGCTTGGTAGGCATTGGCGTGGAGTCAGAGCAGGTTACGTGTTTCTGGCTATCGACGACGTTCAAACACGATCCGTCCAGGTGTCTCTATCGACGTTTCGTAGTGCCATAGTATGTAACGAGGTGTGCTTCTGGCACGATGTCGTCTTTCTACTGCCGGATAACCCTGCCTCTAGCCTCTCCCCGTCCCATGACCAGAGGTGCCCGCGACGGAGGAAAGCGCACAAGTCAGGTCGTCTTCTACAAGATCAGTCATCCAAGCAGATATTGTGGGCGTGACCAAGAACTAGAGAACCTGTTTGCCATGGTGGGCTGGCGCGCGGCGTGGGGCATCGTGCTAGCCTTGGCGGTCCACCCAGCTTCTCCCTGGCGTGGTGGCGATGTGGTAAGGCCGAGAGTGAATGCCTGGGCCGCTATCGCCGTGGAGCGTTCCCGGAGCAGACCAGGCAAGGATTGTTTGCCCAAACCAAAATTGGCAAGACAAAAACAGGCCATTGCGTGCTTCTACGTCCAACGTTCATCAAGCGCTGGAAGACACTGTTGATTTCGAGGCCGTTGGTACGCTGTGGATACACCCCGACCAGGGGCAAACTTGTTTGCCCTTGTTGATCTTGCCCCTGCGCAGATTGGCCTTTATTCGCGAGATGCTAGTGCGCTTGAGTAAGGACCAGGGACTCCCAGTGCATGCATTGTGCACATGAGCGGAGTGCATTGGGCAACAGTCTGAAGAACGAGGCCGGCAATGGTACCCGCATGCCCAATCACGATTGACAACTCGGCCCCTTTTCGTTCCACTTTTGTTCTTCGCAAGCTTGGGCGGGATGGTCTTGGACAGCCCATCAATGCAAAGGGCGAGATGCTCAACGTCAGAAGTTAGTCCCTGTTATGTTATGTTCCAAAATTCTTGAAATATGCGTGTCCCATAGCATGACTGAGTCAAGTGGTGACGCGAAAGTCCTACTCGTAAGGCAGTCCGTTGCACGCCGTCACCCGCAGCTCCAGCCAGTGGAGGCCCTGTCCATGAGGGGCTGTTGCTGATTGTTACCGCCTCAAACCTGACTTAGCCGTCGTATCAGTTCGTTAGCTACACGCGGGCGGCGGCAGCAAGTACGGAATGCACATAGTAATTACCTGAGAGGCTATGTGAATACACTCAATCGCGCTATATCTGCGTTCCCTAGCCGGCTATCGATGTGCTTTGTTGTTAAGGACATACCGCATTAGCATAAGGTTGGGTATTGGAGAGAACCGTTGTCGGTAGAGTCCTATTTGTGTGCTCATGAACCTGTGGTGCACTACACCTTCTCCGTGAAGTCGTTGACCAGGGCGGCATCAAGACAGGCAAGCCGCGTGTGTCCCAAAGCGTCCACGTTGGATCGGGGAGATGCCATAGTAGGGTTTCGGTCCATCGAAGGGTGGGCCGAAATGCTCCCCAATGCCGACGTGAACAGGGGAATGACCGACTCTCCTGGCTTGGAACGCGAACCTAGATCATGGCTTGACTGTTACCTAGAGACCGCCGAGGAGAAGTATGCGCCTTTTTCCAAGGTTAGTACGCGCCTGGTTATCTCAGAAAAAGTAGCAAATATCGGCAAGCGCATAAAGGGTATCTTTACGTACATATCAACGAGCAGAGAGAATAGTAATTAAGCCAGATGCTGGTTACGCTGTACTCACTGAGATACTGAAGATGCTGATAATGTTGAAAGTGAGAAAAGTGACAGCCCGCCCCCCGTAACCTCCTCAACATATGCTGAACGCTGTAGAGGAAGTAACAGTCAATGTTCTCATAACTCATCGTGTTCACAAGATAACATATCGTGTCGATTTATGAGTCCTTTGTTATTGTAACTGAAGGGAGCCGATGCTGCTGCTGCTGTTCCCAATAAGAAGGGACCGCAGGTAGATGTGCTCTTTCAACCCATCGCTGACTATGGAGTCGGGTTGGCAGTTCCCTCAGCTACTGACACCACCGTCCACGTTCAACCCGAGATGCGCCTATTTCGGAGATTCAGGTCCAATACAGCTTTCCAGGCAAAGCACCAACTATTTTTCCCTAGAGCCAACCAACCCGACCTACCCGACCTCTGCATCCGAACTTTTTGTGACCTGCCAGATGCCATCCTCCAAAGCGTCATGCGTTGTGTCTGCCCGCATGCTCAAGATGACACATACGAGACGTGCGAGACTAGCGCTGCTTTAGGCGCTTGCGCGTTATGCGATCTGAGGGATCTGGCCCACTGCGCGCGTGTCTGCAAGAGATGGTATAATCTGGCAACGGGCATACTGTAAGTGACTTTGCAAATCTTTGCGAAAGCTAGCGGAGGCGCTGAACCAGCCTCTGACTGACGCATATGGGCGTTGCTCGCTCGCTGCAGCTACCAGAGCATTCGCATCGATGCCGTTCATTATTGTCCGCTTGAGGCTCATCTTTCGGAGCAGCGCAAGCACAGGGGCTTCTTGAGAAGCAACGCCGACCCGGATGATGTCCTCACGGCTCGCCTCGGACTACTTCGCCGAACGCTGTGCAACAACGGCCCGCGCCTAAGCACATTAGTCAAATACCTCAAGCTGCCTCATATGCTCCGAGAAGCGGCCGGGCCAGACCTCTTTCGCATCGTCCACATGCTCCCAAGCATTCGCTATGTGGACCTCCCGTCGGGGTTATTCGCCGATCAGTCTCGCTATAGCACCCTTCGACTGGCCATCGAAGCCAGGTGTCGAGACCTCCGAAAGATGACATACTATGGAGGCGCAGAGACGGCCTTGACGGGGATGGCCAATGCTGACACGTGGCGAAACTTGGAGGTGCTGGAGTTGATCAAGATAGAGATGGCCACCTGCGTTCTGCGACATGCACTAGGAGCATTGGGAAACCTTCGCGCGCTGAAGATCGAAGGAGTGAGGTCTTTCTCAGATGTCAGTCTCGGCCATATCGACGCGTCACCTCCGTTCCCGTGCTTAGAAGAGTTGGTTTTGCGGAGCACCCCGGCCGTCACCGGACGCGGTCTGCTTGAGTACCTGTGCCGGACCGACACCAGTAACATGATTACCGTCTTGGCTCTGCTTGGCACGGGGGTGACGACTGAGTCCCTGGCGGATGCACTCTCGGCAGCTCCAAACCTACGGACATTCGCCGTCGAAGCTACAGTCTCCAGGCCATTGAGGGACGGAGCGATCGCCCAACGACTCGCGTCAACCTCTTTGCGAAAGCTCCGTTTCGAAATCACTACCGCTGACCCGAGAAGGTTTGGGTCTTGTACAATAGCCAGCCACTACAGGTGTCTGGCAGAGTCTCTCATGGCTAACGACTTGCCCAACTTGACATCAGTCTATGTCCTCGGCGAGCACTTACTTCATCAACTAGGCTTGCCGTACCCACGACTGGCATCCCCATCGACTTGCCATGCGAGTCTTCTTGATCCGGCGAATGCCGACGAGACGGCAAGGTGTCGGGTCAAATCTTTCCCAAAGGATGTGGCTTCCCGCGATCTACCTTCTCCACCATCCGTTGCACTCAGACAGCAACTGACGCTCTACACGAGAACAGCAGATGCAGCAGACTGGCCGTCAGCTGGCATGCAATCTCCCGTGCGAGGATGCGACCAACTGGTAAGCCATTACAGTCTGAATGCCGACATTGCGGGCTGCGGATGGGGGCATCATCAGGCAGTACATCAATGGGTACTTGCTAGAGATCAACAAGGGGTCGTCAAGCATCTCAACAACTTGGGAGCAAAAACAAATGCTGGCGGCCTTGAAATGAAGTACTGGCCCAAAACCCAAGAAAAGAGGGCAGATCTTTGGCGATGAACTTGCTGCCGCGCTTCCGACACGCGGACACGTTTCCGCCTGGGCGAATCGGTTGTCAGCTACTAATAACCAGTGACTTGTGTAGATAGACACGAACAAATGAGATTGCGATACCGTTGAGACAACACCAGTTGGTTGAATAATTTGAAGTGCTGACGTGACTATCGGGAGGGCTGTGCAATGCACAGATCGTACTTGCGCAGCACAGCAACGGCGTCAGGTGTTGGTTGAAGAGGTTTTCATGGATTCGTTAGGAGTCAGCATCATTCTAACTACCGCGGGCTAACCATCCGTCTTGCCAGCAGCTATTGCGACCCGTCCATGGGAGTCTCCTCTACACCGCCACACTAAAAGCACGAGGGGACATGACGCCGGTCGACGCCAGGATCAACATATGAAATCGATCACACACATGGGCTTCCTACTTTGACGGGGACTCATTGAACAGGGCATGTTGAAGCGAATCTTGATATGAGCAGCATTAATCGGTAGGTCGGCCCCGCCGGAGCAGTCGGGCGCGAATCAAAGGGGGTGACTTCCGAGCCCGGTCCAGAATAAACGCGGATGTACGTCGCTTAGGTACCGCCTAACACGGACGCGTCTACACGCCATCAGCTCACTGACGATTTAAGTGCAACTTTCCCACAGCATCGCGCTGCTGCTTGATGTCGACTTTGTTGTTGTTTGCTTGTTCCTCCCGCTATAGTAAACTTGCCACTTTCCAGCTCTATTCATGGTTCGAGAAAGAGCCTCTGTTGGACTTGCCCAGCCAGGTGCGAAACCTACAAAACGCACGATACTCTTCTGAATGCTTCATGGTTCTTTCTCTGTATGCTCCAAATCCCGTTTTGTGCGCCCTCGTTAACACCCAGAATCTGCAGCAGACTTTTGCTATGACGCCATCGATCAAATTGTTGCTCATACCCTCGATCCCCATACCACACTCGTGACCCTTACTGTCCTCGCCAAAGGCCTTCGCTCAGATGTAGCTGAATGGGATATCCAGGAGCATCGACTGACTTTGTTATACAACTACTGGACCAGCTTTGAGGGCAAGACGCGTCAAGACGTTCTAGGAATCGGAGAACTTTACCACCCTTTTCGATTGCTTCGACACCGTCGTGTTCGGGGGTAATGGCAAGTGCTCGTGTAATGGCTTGGATATACCGACGAGGGAGAGGACGTCTCGTGGGAGCCAGCCGCGAAGATTCGCGCCGATGCGCCTGATGTGTTGATAGACTACTGTTGCAATGTAAATGATGGTGGAGTAAATGCAGCGCTGTTCGGATCCATGGCGCGAATGGAGGCATACAGCGAGGTCAAGAACCAAGCAGAAGAGATCAGGTCTCAAGCCGCTGCGCTTACGATCGCAAGACGTCCAGCGAAGAGGATTGGGGACAGTGTTGCCGAGCCGGCCAAGTCCCCAATCAAAAAGTACCGACGCTGTAAGTCGTCTTGAATCGCAATCGCCTCCGCGCCTCACTAACTATGAGCGTAGCATCCAGACATGGTTCGACACCAGGCACACCACATCCCTTGCCCGGATTGTCAGTATCTAAACGGAGACAATCGCAGGCCCCCAATGGCGACATCCAGCCACAGCCAACCCCTAGATCGGCCGTTTCAACCACGAGACGGTTAAGTTTCCCGACGCATGATACCGAAAATGCCGGGGCGTCTCCCTCACCAGCACTTCGACCTTTGTCCCCGCGGAATAGCACGCGAGAAGCCTCTGTTGAGCCTGCCACATCGATTGACGCCCAGAATCTTAGAACTACAGTTGATGGCCGCACAATGCTATGGTTTATGGACGATTACACTGTTGCCGACATGCAAAAGGTTTGCCGCTTCGTTGATGAACATTGCACAGGCAAACTACGTTCACCCTTGTACAGCGGCGGCGACTGGGACGGACAGGCTGCCAGCGGGAGATGGGAGAACGTTTTTGCTGTAAGTCCCCTTGGACGCTCGGGCAAACAGGTATGACAATCAATATCGAAGAAATGGTATTTTTAATCAAACTCGGGCAAGTTCGCAGACCTGAGTAGTATCTCGTCGTAATCCAGCGAGTGGGCAGGCAATCATTTTGTTTCTGAGGAAGCACCGGTGTATCAAAGCTTGTGAAAGCCTCGTCGGTCAACTTCAAATGCAACATGTATACAGTCGTTGCTGACACAAAAAACTCGGCAAAACAATTCCATAACTGATGAGTCCTTAGAACTTCCTGTTTTCGGGAACCAGCACGTGAGCAGGTTTATTGAGGGCCAACCAGGCATTTTTTCCTGTGTGAAGAGACTTGTGAGGCACCAGCACACTATCGGCCGTCCTCGCCTGCAGGGCGTTCAATATTTCTCCGCGGGAGCTCGCGGCATGATCAAAAGTCCTTCGCCGACGGCTGATTTGGGCACGGCGGCATTGATCATAGCATACAGGTGAGGGTCAAATCGTGGTTCTCTTCGGCTACCCACTTTCGAAGATCATGTGCACAAACTGTGAGGAAACGCAGGTTGATCAAAGGATCGGTGGTGGTGCATAGTCCAGGCTCGGGATCCACTCGAAAAAATAGCGATGTGTTCCCTCAAAAGCGAGCGCGATGCGGACACGCTTTTCTGATAATTAATCTAATCTGTTTATCGAGCTTTAAAGCCTTTGGTTGGGTCTTAAATGCAGTGAAAGCCGGTAGCCTGATCGTCGCGGGTGCCAACATTGCCCAGACTCCCGAAAAGCTCAGACCAAGCCAGATAGATCGGCCCATATTCATTGAGGCGAGTCCCTTTTGTACTTTGCTTATCTGCGGCTTCAAGCAAATTGTCGATGAATTGTCTCTCGTGGATAATAAACAAGGGAATCGGGGAACTCTGAAGTGCACGAAGTGAAAGTTGCGGAGATAAGTGATCAGTCTATGTGAACGAGGGCATTACTATCAATGCAAATACTCATCCGCTGGCGCAAGTAGCATGTGCCTCAGGAGGATCGGATACGGTAGATGGTACAGCCGCGCCAAATAGCGTATCGACATCTGTCGACTCTGCCCTCGAAAGATGCTTTTGGCGACCGATGGCAGCGCGTCAGGGAAGTAGTGCTGCATTCGGCGGCGCGCCTCTCGCCACTGTTGACCGTAGCCATAGAAGTTCTGAGTTTTCAGCGTAGAATCAAAGTCTTCCGGAGAAATGGCATAATGGCTTGATATTTTGCTGCTTATCTTTTGACAACTGGCGAAGAATCTTCTTGTTCGCAGCGCATGCTATAAAGCTTACAAGAACCAGAGTTGGCTCTCCAACGCGTATGAACGACTGCTCAGACAAGCAGTCACGGGCACGTCCCGTCACCGCATGCTTCGACGAGCGTCAGCACACTGTAAGCCATCAGCCAGCGATCGAGGGCGGGCGCCGACGCCTGTGTCGAGGATGAGTCGGTAACTCTGGAATCTGCTGCCAACGTGGGCGGATACCGGGAGGTCTTGTGCAAGCTGGAATGGGAGAGTCTCGTCCTTTCGACGCTAAGGGGCGGTTGATCGTCTAGGGAGATCGGAACGTCGAAGGGTCAAGTGGAAATAGCAGAGAATCCTGGCCCATATGGTCGAAAGGTTCAGAACAAGGAGCGCGATATGACAGCGACTTCGCCACAAAATGCTTCTGGCCCCTAGCAAAGCCATATGGCATTCTGGCTAGGATGTTGCCGGTTAAGAAAAAGGCGGATAAGGATGAACACGATGCGAACTGTGATTGTAGACCGCTTATTAAAATATCTCTTTCCTCACTATTGTCAGGGCGCCTCGAAAGATAGAATGACATTGTCCTGATGTGGCCGCGATCGTTACCTCCATTAGGGTCATCAAAAGCGAAACGCTTTGAGAGCCGAGACTAGAGACTTTTGCGGAAACTCGTGTTGGAATTATGAAACTCGAGATATTGGACTACATTGCCCCATTTCGTTGACCCTGCTGCGGTATTTTGGCGTTCTGAGGCGCCAGCAACCTGTCGCTTGAGGAGACCATGTTACTGCCGTGAGCAGACGACGAGTATTTTTTGTCGTCAGCAGTAGTGAGACCCACGTTGCTACTACTGACAGACAGAGAAGTTCGAAGAGTATAACCGGAACAGCGTATGGGAAGACAATGTCTGGTTCCATGAAGACGAGACACCACCGAAGAGCAATAAGTCTTGCTTGTGAGCAAATTGGACGAGCTCGGACGAGCGACAATGCTTGTGGCAGAGGGTCGGAAGTTCGAAGTGTATACGGCTATCTCGGAGGTGATGCCATACCATTTCTTGGATACATGAGACAGGCGTCGTCCAGATGGTGTTGGGGCACGTAAAAAGACTGCTATACAGCCAAGACAGAGCAAGATGAAGGGGAAGCGGTCTTCGGTTCAGAAGAAGCCCGTGATGGTGCTTCAGAGGGCGGAACGATTGTCTGTAGCTGCGCCGACTTGCCGATGGGAAAGAAATCACTCTCTCTTCAACCTCATACAGTTCACGCATTGATCCTCGCCGTCTGCAAGCATTATTACTTTGCAGCGTGCTCTTCGTCGACGACAGTACTCTTGATGGGTCACCCATAAGTATCAAGTACGTAAAGTCTAGAGTTCTCCAAACAAACGAGAAAGAAGGGGTGTCATCACTGACTACAAGCCTGCGAGGTCGGACGGCGGCCCACCTTGCTTGATTTATTGTCACCGAGCGAGCCATTTTGGTTTGAATCTGGACCTTTGCCCTGGTGCTGTAGTCTGATGCTACGCCTGTCAATCGGCCGTTTTGATTTTGTGTTTGCTGATGACAACATTCGTCGTTCTTCGGTAGTCTGCTGTATTGTGTTTCGGTTCTTTGGTAATGGACCAGGCGTCGACACGAGCATGGACGTGTCCCCAATGGAAAACACGTCGCGCGTGAGATCAGAAGAGCTTAGAGACCGGGAGTCTTGGTTTGGTATTCCAGATTCGGGGCCTTCCAGATACACCACATTAGCAGGAGCTCAACATCCCGAGTAGTCAAGATAACTTACCTGGCACTCTGATGTCCTGCTCATCCGGCTTTGTGTCGTCATCGAGAAGTTCGTCGTTAGTCTCTGGCGAAGAGAAAAGGCCACCCATTGGCTGCATTCCATGCTCGTCGCGTTCGCCATTATCGTGTAGTTTGATACCTGTTCTCCTGCAATTATGTCAGTTGGATTTCGGCCACAATTTGTAATGCTCTGACAATCGCCGAAGAGACGTGTTGTCTGCAACGTGCCGTCCCTGTTTTCCGAACTCGTAAAGTCTGTAGGGCGAGCCCAGGCGCCTCCGAATCTTGTTCGGCGGTGTTGTTGACATGACAATACGGGCCCGATCGACGGTTTATTGACATGGAAACAGAGAATGTAACTGGATACAAGATACTCCCCGTGCTAACTCGGCGGAGACACAGTGGCTCTGATGAAAGGGGTAGAGTTGTAAACAATGGAAAGAGGATGAAGCACATGTAGTCGCCAATTTCACCTGACAGGGGTGCGGGAGGGCATGTCTGAACGTGTCCAGTAGTGTACGTACATCTACCACTTCACAATTTTGTAGTTGTGCATACATCCCGCCACGCACATTGGTGCTGCACAAGCCTTGAAAAAGCAATCATATCACTGCTGATAATTTTCGGGAGGTTGCCAGGCTGCGAAAGATCAAACAGTACGACACAGCCTCCAAGTCCCGGAAAGCACAACGACTTGACCTCTGGGTGAGATGCCAAGAGAACCGCGAAGGCGCCTAGCAGCAGAACCAGAAGCACAAGAAAAAGTACGATGCATGCATGTAAGGAACACGTAAGTGAAGGGATGACGGTCAAAGCCAATACGAAGGTACAGAAGGCTGATGTGGGAGCCAAGAAGGCCGACGAAGCGGTGGCAATAGCAGAGGCAGAGTTGGGGAAGAGCAAGGCTGAGAAGCCTAGGAACCAGATTGCCGAGACCTAAGTTGACAGAGACAATTCTAAACGACGGGTCGGACGGCATTGAGCCCAGTATCCTCGTGAATCTTTTCCTTAGAAATGGTGAGAATGCCGAGATCACATCCGTCGACGAGCCTGAGGATGTTGCTGAGGGAGATTTAATGTCAGGAAGCATTGAAAACTTGGGGCTAAGAAAGGGTTCAAGGAGGATCAATGTTTCTATTGTGCTGTTCTAAGTGCGAATCTTGTCATCATCATTGGTCCCGTTTCTGATACTGCTGACCTCAATGAGAGGCCCCGTGGATTCTTCGAAATTGAGTCTCTCCTCCAGAAGGGCAATGTATTGGGATTGCAATGATATGAGTATGTTTTGCTTGTGTCGCTCGCTCTGTAGTCTTTGTATCTCGCTTTCTAACTGCACGGAGCTCGAATTCACTCTCGTTACCTCCTCTTCGAGCGATGTCAAAGCCGCCTGTAGGCAATCTGTGATGTGGTAGCCTTGTGAATCTTGTGAATCATGGCTGGCCATGGTTGTATATTCTGAGATTAACGTAGTGAGAATGTAAATTGGAGCGGACGTAATCAAACTTCCTGTTTATATGGTGTCTACGCAGTAGCCTCATGGTACAAAACTTTACTCAGTAGCTTGAACGTGAAGTGTTTACCACGTTATGATAGCATGCTAACGGTACTTGAGTTATTGCTTCAAATGACACAATAGCGAAAGTGCTCCCGCCATTTTTCTGTCACGGGATTCCAACACAGCTGAAATGAAAACATTGTTATGGTTAAGAAGCGCTACCACTACATCTACCTGTGTTTTGACATGCTGGTCCATGTCGCCGGTTCCGTTGTTCTATCAAACCTAACGCGGCGCAGCCGCGGAGATCGACGCTGCTCTGATCTGTTGTGGATAAATATGAGTCGCGGCTGCGCAAAGGAACTTCTCTTGCTTACGCTCTGCTAAAGCCGAATAAAAAGGGGTGGTAACTAAACTATTAATGTTCGCAGGTGGTGATTTTGATGAGAATATTGATGAGTGTTGTCTTTATTCAGCTGTCAGAAGTTGCTTCTTGTTGTCGCAGAAATCGGAATGGCATCTCCTAAAAAGACTAGCTTGCCTATCCGTTCGTATCGCTTATGCTGTTGTGTAGGGCGCCGACAAGGAAGCAGAGTGCCGCAAAATTCGGTCGTAAACTGGCCACGGTCCCGATCAGCTGCGGAATTGGTGAGCGATATGATATGGGCCAGTAAATATCACGCCTGAGCCACATCCTCATGGTTATCTTTGCTGTCCTATTATGTTGTTATCTTCACGATTGACCTCAACGGCCAGTCTCAAATGCCTCAAGCCCTGTTAAACGTCGTGACAGTATAACATGCCGCTGAAAGCTTGCACGATCCCAAAATTGATCGTCGTATACTGCAGTGACTGTTTTGGATGCCATAGTAAAGATGCACAGTCATCGTGTATTCTATCAGGTAATCAAATCAACATATGCACTCCTCAAATGGAGCATTCTCTATTCTTTACATGGCTTTGCTTCAGACTTTGATAAAACCTCAGACTCAAATTTCAGCCCTGTAATGGGAGAAAATCATACCCTGTGTACGGCGGGGCTGGTATGAATTCACCGTTTTGTCTATCCGAGGAATGACGACACAACTGAAACTCATCTCGGGGTTTCAAATTGGAGACATGGCAAAAGTTGAGAAACAAGGAGAAGCTAGACCGTTGCCGTGGTGAAGGGAAAACCACACGGCTGATATTTACAAGACCACCTCTAGCTTCCCATGCAGAAATGCTGACTTATCACAAGCAGATACAATCGAGAAGGAACCATACCAAAAGCCAAACGACAGCCGCCACTGAGAGCCATGTCGTCGTCCCAGTTTCTGTCGCGACGCCAACATCTAGAACAGAGAGAATGCCGCTAGAAGCGAAATTTACGGCTAGACAGACACCCATACAAGCCAGAGCCGTGACTAGGAGGACAGCCTTAAGTAAACCTACCACCATCAGAGGTAGGCAGAGGAGCCACTTGGTCCATCCTGATAGAACAGAAGTCAGAACCATCAGAAACGTGCCTACCAGGAGAACCACAAGCGACCAGTATGCGGCGGCAGCCATCGTATCGAGCACATTGAAGTCAACTTCCGCCAAGTCACTGACTAAGCCGTCCGGCAGCCCGGGGACAATCTGGCGTGCCATGCTGAACAGGCTGTCGAGTACCGTGATTTGGAGGGCATCTAAGACGTCAAAGTCCTTAGATGAGACGATTTTGCTGGTCGAGTTCGGGTAGCCCAGCTGCCACACGCCCCGCGTTTGAAGACAGAAGTAGACAGGCACCATGTCTTCCCACCGAGTCAGGTCGTCAAAGAACTTGGACCTGATGTTCTGCCAAATGTCGGCGAGTGGTGTGCTGACCGCTTGCTTTGCAGAGGCCACGGCCGTTGCGATATGCTCTTCTGCTTTCGAAACGACAGACTTCGCCGGGTCTACGATTTCGCTAGGGATGGTTATGCGCCTTTGCGCTTGGTCTTCGTGAAGGACATCGAATGTTTCGGTAATATTCCGAACTATTTCTGCTGTGGTGACCTACACGACTGTTAACAAACATGGGCAGAGATGAGATCAGTCGATGTGGGGCCGGGCACATTCAGCATAGAACAGCTTCGTCCAGTTTGTGGGCCGGGATTAACGTGGAACACGAAGAACCAAAGGAAGCCTAGCCAAATGATGGCATTGAATATGGTGAGGAACCGCATTTTTGTTACAGAATGTAGCCGACTTTCGTCTGCTTATATACTGGACTCCGAGTGTTTCATGGCAAGCTTGGCAAGGCCTCGAGGCGAACATAATCACACCCAACAACGTACATTAGGCTAGGTACTATGGTATTTGGCCATTCAGATCCGCTGCAATAGTTCCATGATCCCAATGTTCAATGATGCACTAGACAGGCATAACCTCTTCCACATAGTGTGTTTCTCTTCAGCTGCCTGCAGTGCTTCTTGTAGCAGCTGCTTCGATGCAAGCTCGTCGTTGAGGATATCTTCCAAGGTTGCGTGAGTACACATGATTATGACTGTTGGTCGAGACATGACCAATATGAACCGAAGTCTACCGCGACAATTCCACAGCTGGAAGATGATATAGGATATTTATCAAGACTGCCACAAATAGAATTTCCAATGTCAAATGTACAGCTTGCGGGACTACTTTATATCATAGCTGCGAACACCACTTCAATGAATCTTCCAGCCCTGTGAGAAAAGAACCCTTTAACCGGATACTGGTATATAATGAAGTTCAATAACATCTCTTTCACTTAGGACGCTCTTTGATTATTGCTGGCACGGCATAGCCTCGCTCACGTGTAACTGGCGAAGAGAATGAACGGTGTGCATGAGTCATAAGCAAAATCATCAGTCCATATCTCGTTTTCATTCCGCCACAACGTGGTGACATCGTTTGAAGTTACATAACGAAAATTTTTTTTTGTACATCATAGTCGTCTTGTTTCATTAGCCCGCCTAACAGACAATCTGCTGTTGTTTCCTAGCTAGAGTCAGCATGTGAAGGAGCGATCGTATTACCAAATGATATGACCTCCAGCCATCTTCCAATGGCCACGGCTGCTGAGGTAGCAGACTGTAAGGGGGTGTGTACACAGATCCCGGTCACAAGTGGGTGATCAAAGTAGGGGTTCTATCCGCAGTCGTATTTTCTCATCACTACTCAAAGCAGAATCTGACATCGAATGTGGCTGATTTGAATTCAGCGTTGCACAACGTCATTGATGCAAAATAGTAGCCATAGGACGGAGTCTTCATAAGGATACGCAAGGGACCCTCTTCAATTCGCAGAAGCTAATTATTCGTTGTATAAAAAGATCTATTAAGTAGATGAGAAGTGTTTTGCTCTCTAGGATGTATATATTGTTATCATGAAATCATCAGCTGCGGGTCGAGCCACGATGGCATGTCGAATAACTCCGAAAACCCAATGCTGGGCAATGCCGGAACCGAGGGAAGCGAGTTCCATGGCAGGATTTGGTTGTAGCCTTCTGTAAATGATGTTTGAAATGTAGTAGCGGGGTAAGGGTTATACTCTGCTAGGGGGAGCGTACAGTCGAGGGTGCTGTAGTTCGAGTAGGGAATGATAGATGATATTGGGGAAGGATCGGACGACTCGGCGTACCCTCCGTCAGTGATTGGCGTGCCTAACTCGACTGTGCTTGACGCATCGGGCTGAGGCGTCGAAGGCCGCGTCTCACCTAGCACAATATATTTCAATCGCTGCATGTCGTTGCTTGCCATGGCGTCACGGACTTCCTGCAGTTCTCTGCGGAGATGTTCCACTTCTGATTGCAGGCGTCTAGTTTCTTCTTGCTTCTTCTTCCGGTGCTTGGCCTGAGCATCTCGATTTCTTTTCTTTCTCATCTCGGGTGAAACACGGGTCATATTTGCCGTGAGCTAGTAGGGGCTTCTGATGATTGTTCAATGGAAGCCGATAGCCCATTGATATACCACCCAGGCTTCGTATGGAATGGCATGAAATTCTAGGAGGTGGCTCGACGGCACCATAGTCCGAAACCATTGCCACTCCGTTTCAGAGATGAGATTTACATCATATCTGTGTTTCAGATCACACGGAGGAACGTTGGGAAACTCACCACTTTCAGGAGCATAAGCCGTTGGGCGAAAACAAACAAGGGTACCGACGAAGATCTTGTTTACAGCGAAGGGTACGGCACAGCCTCAGAGGGGCCTAGAACGAGACAGGAGTGATCTTGGGCACAGCAACAGAGCACCTGAAGTGCTAACGAAGTTCATTTAGCCTGGTTACTAGTGTGTCAAAGCTGGACAACATAAGAGCCTCTCGCACCGCTCAGCCGCCTTTTCAGAGATGCCAGCACAGACTCTGCGCTATAGTTCATCTTAGATCAGATTACGGTCACTACTGTACGTTGCCGACATTTATCTTGGGTCTAGACCGACTAGTATGCCTTGAGAACAATTCTCAAGACGTCAATTTGCAGAGGCTCAAGCGTGTTCTGTTGTCGTAGCTTGTTAGTCAGAGCCAACGTAACATAACATTCGATGATTGATCTGATTATTCCCTTTTACCTCATGGAAGGATCGCGAACAGCGGCGTGACATTATTGGTAACTAACTACTGAAGGCTAGAACCAACGGTACTTTTGGACCTGTTATATAACGACCTCATCCCGTGCGTTTTGCGATGGCCGACATAAGTATTTCACGTAACCCATACAATTCATGATGTGTGGACATGCCTCGCACCTATGAGGAGTCTTACTTGACTTTGGACGCATTAATAAAACCTTAGACGGCCAGGCCGTCGTGAGTTTATCCATGTTGTAGCAATGTAAATACCTTTTCGTGGGTAAAGTGGTGATTTCTCTTCGCCCTAATCTGATTGAAGTCCATCTCATAGTCAGCGGTTGAAAGTTTAAGTTGCCTTTTCGCCTCTCATAGGTAAACTCCTGAGTGTGTCGACTGTTGGCTGGACGAATGACTTTAGCTACGAGAACAGGGCGAGCACTCATGGTCCACGGGACAGTCGAAGCAGATCATTAGCTTTCAAGGCAGAAGGCAATGATTGACGGAAAGGTTCAGCTGATCGTGCCAATACGTCTCAAACTCTGATTAACAACCAACGATGTTAGTAGCCAGGGGCGATCATAACGCCGAAGCCCACCTTGCCAAAGTTGACGAACCGATACTCCAGCACAGCCTTACGCAATGTATTCTACTTGACGGAGAGCTTGACTTAGGCAGGTGACCCTACTCTATCCCTGATCGTCGCGAATCAAGTGGCGCATTTGCTCGCAATCACAGCAAGGACTGATCATGGGTCGGCAACTTAGCGCAGGACTCCACATACGCCGACCAGATTAATCGATGTGGTCGACCGAGCTAACTGAATCGGTATCCTTCTCATCCATTTTCGACACCGCCATACCTCCCGACTTTCCTTGTTTCATCACGGCAAGCGGACAAGCTGTGGAGTAGATTGAGGTTTTAGTCACAAGAACGGCTGATTCCTCATAGATGATGCCTAGAGCTAACGTTTGAGGACTTGGAATCAATGGCCGTGTCACACATGGCTCAGCACTAATGATGCAAGATGTGTTTTTCCCAACAACGCCTTGACACAGTTGATATTCTCATTGCCTCTAAAGTATGGCTGAATCAAGATTAGAGCTAACCAGCAGCTCCCGACTCAGACAGAACTTCATCTAATCGGAGACTACTTGCTGCTATTCTCAGGAGTCAGCCGACCAAATCAGCGGCCAAACTGACCATCGACGCTGAGCAAGCCATCGCCGGCAAATAGCAAACATTGGCGAGCCAGAACAGATGACCTAACATCTATCAGTTCATTATTATCTAAGTTGGCTTCGCAAATATCGACTACCAACTCCCTCACTGCAGCTTCGTTATCATCGCCTATCTCAAGAAGCTGAATGAAGAAATATGGGGTTGGGTGGTTGACGCGTCACTTCAGTTCAGTAAGAATATCCATTTCTAACCGGATGAAGAATCTCTCGTCTCGATAATACCCTTCGGGAATGAATTGCATAAGCCGCTTGAGAGATGGCACCCGCCCCTTTGCTTCAATGTACTTGGACGCAATCCATAAGGCAGTACAGCCGATCAACTTGTAGTATGCCTCCCCACAGAAGCTTTGTTCACAGCAGAACCTGTCGACAATGTTGACCGATAAAAAAAGCGTTTCTGGAAGTAGACCAAGCATGGCATGAGCCACTTGGAGATGTCGGACGATGTCCGGTCTCATTTCTCTTATTCCATCCGGGAAGCGGCTCATGTCGGGCATCGTCTCGGCCTTGGTGTTTGTCAGTTTAGCGGAAGCGACCTGAGTGTCAGGTTATCTGAACTTCTGAAGTACATGCCTCTATGAGCTCCATATATTTGAGGATATCTTGAGAGTACTCATCATGTAGCTCATGTGCTCTGGAGAGAGATGCCCTCTGCCTTTTCGGGATGGGCACCTCGTCGGGGCTCCCAAGCTCAGTAGCATCTCGTTTGAGCATCTTCCGCATGGTTGCAGGTCGTATATTGAGTTCAGACTGCAATGAAAAGAAGAGTGAATAACAACGTCGAAGTCGTAGTTCGGGAAGCTGGTATATGAGCATCGGACAACTAGCCATTTCAAGTTGGGTGTTCACATGGTGGCGTTCGTATATTTTCATTGTTACTCCCTTTGCCCTTAGCGCCTCAGGATCTAGGCGTTATGATGGCCCAAATAGTATCAAAATAACGTATCGGAGTTAAGGTGGGGCGACAGCAACAACAAAGGCTGGTTTCGAAACGTCAAGAAGAAAGCGGTTATTTCGGGACGAAACGAGTTCGATGGCTGTCATAACCAGCCTTTCCATAACAGTGACAGAATAGTCAACATACTAACATGATACCAACATGAGTGGGGAAAAGGGACTAGCCAGTTAAAGCCCACCGCAGCGGATGGAAGGTACGTAGTTGTTGTTGTTGTTGTATTTAACGCCGTGGCGGCCGGGCTAGAGCCCTTACCGCAGACCTCCCGAAGGGTATATGGCGTGGAGGGCCGTGAGCCAAGGCTACCTACTCTACAGTACGTCGTCTCTTTACATCGTCCTCCAAATCATGCCTTGTGGCCACTACGCGTTCTGTCTGTCCCCGGTTCCCGCTGGTGCCCCAGTTTCATTCTTTCCCAAATCGTCCCTTGGAATCGGGAGGTTCTTTGTAGTCCGCACTCACATCTACGTAGGTGTGGATGCTGCTACCGCAGACAGATCTTCTGGAAGAAGTCCGTCACGCGGAGAAAGGCCTCGAAGCCTCGTGGGTCGGTGATTAATCTCTTGAAGTAGGCCTCGAGAGATCCCATAGGGCCTATGGGCTCGGGCATACTGCGAGAGTGGAGGGTCGGCCACCGTTGCCTCCTCGCCAGCGTTAGTCGACAGTAGACCAGGTGGTCCACGTCTTTTGCCTCTCCACAAGAGCACATCATTAGAGCGTCGTCGTGGTTGAAACGTCGGTGATATTGCTCGAAGTCCCCGTGACCCGATCGTGCCGCCAGCAGGTGATGTAGCGTAGCCCGCGGCAAGGCCAGTTCAGGAGGGCTGGATAGAGCTGCCTCAAGCCCCAAGTCCGCGTACCGCGGCCTTCGCTCTTTATACCACCATCTCCTGTGGTGGCCCTGTAGTTTTTCCCTTGCAAGCCGCTTGATACCCGCTAGTGTTGCCATTTGACCCATCCGCGCCGGCAGTGTCGTTCCTTCTTTGGCCAGCCGGTCCGCGGCCTCGTTTCCTTGGATGCCCTGGTGTCCCGGAGACCAGTGCGTCCGTACATCAAAAATCCTGGCTGCTTCTTGGATTTCGAGGAACGCCTCTTGTGACGAGTCCGGCGCCTTGCCGCGGATACCTTGTATAACGCTGGTGTTGTCGATACATATGTGGATTGGATGACCGCGATTGGTGAGCAGAGCCCTTCTGAGGCCGGCTCGCGCTCCTTCGACCTCGGCGTCGAACACTTCTGCCAGTCCGAGTCGGCCGCACCCTTGCGCTATGCGTTTGGAGTCTCGGTAGATGACGAAGCCGTACCCCACGGCTCCGTTCGTCGCCCTGGAGCCGTCCGAGAAGACGATCATATGGCTTTCCGGTACTGTCTTTAGCCAGCGCTCGAAATCTTTCGCAGCCTCTTCTTTGCATTGAACTACTATCTGATCCTGTGAGCTTGGCAGGTACTGTGATTGGAGGAACGCTGGTCTTCCGCATCTTGGCAGAAGTTCAGCCGTCCGTTGTAGTCTCGTCTGTTGCTGTCCCTGCTGGGAGAGCCGCGCGACTAGCGGGTGTCGGCGATCGATCCTCTGCAGTCGGACTGCGGCCCGTAAGCGGACGCCCTCTAGAGCGACTTTGGCTGACGGTAAGCCGGCGTCTCGGAGGAGGCTGCTGGTTGGCGTTGTCCTCCAGACAGGCAGAACGGCCCTTGCCGCCGCTGTAATGACGCTGTCGATCTTCTGCACGAGCCCCTTCTGGCCTGTGTTGACGGGTCTTCCTTGGAGAGGCGGATTCGTGTCTGTCTCCGCTTGGCGTCTCGAAGCCGGCTTCGTGATACCTGCGTACCATGTTTCGGCGCCAAAGAGCGCGATCGGCAGTACGCAGGAGACGACGGCTTTTCGCACGGCGGCCGCTGGCAGTCCTCTCTTTGTGTTTGTAAGCTGCCTCAGGTGTTGAGCTGCCTTCTTTGCCGCAGCTACTCTTGTGTCGACGTGGTGCCGGAAGGACAGTCTCTTGTCGAACCAGACACCCAGCCAGCGTACAGGTTTTGTCGAGGCCTTGACCACCAAATCCCCCGCCCTGACCTCTGGCAGCTCCGCTGGCTGGCCGTGCTTCCTAGTAAAGTGGATGACCTCGCACTTGCTCGGGTCAAAGGAGACCTTGTTCTCCGAACCCCATCTGAGAATGCCGGCTGCGCTTCGGTTGAGTATTGCGACGTTGCTCTCCAGGGAGGGGCTTATGGCCAGAGTGGCGATGTCGTCCGCGTACCCGAATCGCGCGTCCGGGTCGTCTTCAAGTATTTCCGCGATGTAGAGCAGAAAGACGATGGGAGACAGAGGCGACCCCTGCGGCAGCCCGCATGACAGAGGAAAGTATTCCGTTGTGCTTTCTTCCAGTCGGACTCTGGCGATGCGGATGCAGCAGAAGCTGAAGATGAGTCTAACCAAGCCGTGTGGCCATCCCTGCTGACGCAGTCTAATGACGAGCCGGTTCCGAAGGACGGAGTCGAACGCCCCTTTTACGTCCATAGTCAGAAGTGTCGCCGTGAGCCCTTTTAGGAGGGCCGTTTCGATATCGTGGGCGAGGCAGGTCGTCAGATCGACGGCTGACCTGCCCTGTAGGGCTCCGATCTGTTGCGGACTGACGATGCGCTCGACAATCGCCAGGGACGCCATCCTTCTGGCTATCAGTCTCTCGAGTCCCTTGCCCAGGCACGAGAGGAGCGCGATCGGACGCCAGGACCCGGGCTTGGAGGCATCCCTGCCGGCCTTCTGGATCATGACCACCTCAGCTCTGCGGAAAGGCAGAGGAAAGTGGCCGGCCCGCATACAGGACTGGAATAGCTGCCTGACCGGCTCCGAGATGACGCCCCAGCAGGCCTGGAGGAGGCGCGTGGTGATCCCGTCCACACCAGGGGTCGTTGTCTTTGTTAAGGTGGCCGTCTTCACTTCTTCTCCGCTAACATTGTCCTGCCAAGTAATCGCTCGCCTTGGGACGACGGGTACGTCAAACGGGTCACCCGGTGCGTCATCTTCCGCACTAAACCTGTCGAGAAGGGCTTTCCGGAGCGCTTGGGCCTTTTCGTTAGTATCCTCGATCGTCTGGTTGTCCACAATCAATGGGGGTGCTCTGGTCAGTGGGCTCGCCTTCCGCCAACCCATGACCTGATAGAGGTCCCGGTCTGAAGCGACTCCATCGATCTTTCCGGCCCAGTATGCTCGCTTAGCCTTCCTCACAATGCTCAGGAATGCCTTCCGCTCTTCCATTGGAGAAGGATTTGCGTTCTGCTCCGTCTCCCAGGCTTGTGGGTTGCGGGCAGCACGGTACGTTCTGTGGGCCTCTGCGCATTCCTCCGTCCACCAAGCCGCGCCTTTTCCCTGTTTTCCTCTCTTCTTGCCGACCGCCTCAATGGCTCGGGAGAAGAGCTCGACGATGTGACTTGCCTGCCCGTCCAGGTCTGCCGGAGTAGGTTGATCCCCCAGATTGGGCATCGCAGCTAGCCCCCCTTCGATCAGGTCTCTCAGCCGAGGCAGCGCCGAGTCGGGCACTGACAGTGGCCGTGGCTGCGGGTGGCCCTCTCCCTGTGACACTGGGCGTTTGAATAGTGGTATGACGGCCACGATGGCCTCGTGGTCAGCTCCCGGGTGTAACTGTGGGCTGACCTGCGCGTGCGCAAAAGGGATATTAGAGAAAGCCAGGTCCAGGACATGTCCGCAATCCTGGGTTGCCACCCCAACTTCGCTGATAAGAGAGAGATTGTGGCCGTCTGCCCAGCCTGCGATGTCATCTCCCCGGTTCCCGTTCCTCGTCCCGGGCTCCCAAGAGTAGTGATGCGCGTTGAAGTCACCCGCGATCAAAGCTCGCTCCGGGGGTTTGAGTTCTAGCAGTATCCCTGTTGTGCGGCTGTGGGGGTCGCGGGGTTGTCTGTACACGTTGACGATAGTCGTCGTTTTGTCGACCACCAGCCACAGTACGTCTCTCGTGTGGACAGGCCTCTGCTGCTCCACCGTCATCCCTATCCCTTTGCGTGTGTAGGTCAATACTCTTGGTCTGGTTCCTTCGCTGTCCCAGAAGTCGACCGGGACGAAAGAGTCGAAACCCGGGTGCGTGTTCAGTTGCACGTTTCCGTCCTTCCAGCCCGTCCAGGGTTCCTGGACGAGGACCACATCTATCTGAGCCTCCCAGCAGAGCTGCAGGAAAGCCGTGTGCGCCGGGGAGATCTTTCCGACGTTGCCCTGCGCAACGCGTAGCATCCGTGGGGTCGCCGCTCTCGGCTTACGTCTCCGAGTCGAGTTCGAGGTGGGTGTAGGCATTCGCGACGTTGTAGTTTGGCTTCTGTGCTGCCCGTTGGCTCCTGCTTGGCATGGGTAGCATGGGACGGTCGATGGAGGTGTTGTCGGGGGAGTCTTCGCCCTCGCCTTCGTCCGCCTCGTCTTCATCCATGCTGCTGCTGTCAGTGCTTCCGTCACCGAGGCAAACGATCGAGCTTGCGGAGGGCGTTCTCATGCGCGCGCGCTTGGCGCCGGGTTGCTGGTTCTGGCTGGTGGAGGTAGGGACGCCTGCCGCCTCCTGGCTACTGTCGGATCGAGTAGCCTTGTACAGAGTGTCCGATGCTTTCTGGCCGGCCTTCCGGATCCGAGCCCGCTCCTTTCGACCGGGAAGGGAGACGACGCCGTTTACGGCCGAGGGCCTCGCTGGGCAGTCTGTGTGGCTGGCTTGGAAGGGGCCGCAGCAGTTGGCACATTGGGGCCTGGCCATGCAGGGTCCCGTTTCGTGTGAATCGGAAGGTCTTCCGCAGTTGCTGCAGATCGGTCGTCGTCCGCAGAACCGGTTGGAGTGGTAGCCCTGGCAGCCGGGGTCGTGTCGGATGAGCGTCCTTCGTTTCTTGACGGGCAGAGATCTGCCGCTTTGGTTGAAGAGCCTGAAGGGCGTGACCTCTGATGTGAATGATATGAGCCAAGATATTTCGTTCGTGACTGGGTTGGGCCCAAGGCGGGACGGTCGAGCAAGGACAGGCTTCTGTCCTGTCTGTGCGAAGACCTCATCTTCAACGAGTGTGGCTGGGTCCAGGACGTCCCCGCCAATGCTGTGTAGTTTTGTTGGGCATCGCGGCACAACGTAAGTGTACCACTTGATAGGCGTCTCGACCTGGTGGGCGCCGAGGCATTCCGCCAGCTTTGCCTTACTTGCAAGTAGTCTTTCCTGTATTTGCTTGTTTCGCGGCTTCAGAGAGTAACCTGTGCTGATATGGTAGACGTGGGGAAGGTCCGCTAGCCCCAGGCCAACGGCCTTACAGACGATCTGTCGTACGGCGAACGGTGCGATCTTCCGAGCGGCCGCTAAGCTTTCTTCCGGGACGCGGGCAAAGATGCGGAGGTCCTCCTTCGGCTGCGCCTGCGGCTGATCCTCGGCGGGGAGTGTGGCCTTCGGGCGGGCAGAGCTCTGGCAGCTCTGGCCGCTCCGGGTCGCCGCAGTGGTGTTGCCCGCCATCGGTGCGACGACAGCCGCCCAACTCCGGGCCGCTATTGGGCTTGTCTCGTGATTGATCAGTCTCTTGAGGGTTTGAATGACATAGGCAGTGGCTTCTTTCGCGATCTGCTTTCTAGAACCGTCAAAGCTGGCGACAACGCTGTCGACGGACCGTGCAATGGTCAGAAAGACGTCTTTCCGTGCCTCGTACTGTCTAGCTTCTTCTGCAAGGGCTGTCAAGACGGACCCTGTGGCAGATCCGCTCGGAGCAGATGCGGTAGAGGCTGCGGGTCCCTCGGCCGAGGTAGGGGCGTCGGTGGTGGCATCAAGCTGGCTTCCCGTTAGGCTGGGCCGGGTCGGCTGTGCCTCGGCGTCGCGGCGTCGCTTAGCTCTTGAGGTGGGGTTCGGCTCCGGAGGTGTCCCGGAGCCTGATTCGGGGTCGGCTTGGTCGGCCGACATCAGTCCGGTGCCCGACGGCGGCTGTGAGGCCATCGCGGATGCGGGCTCCGGCAAGGGGAGGTGAAGAGTTTTCGGCTGTTAGTAATTTGGTGGTAGGCTCACTCATTCACTAACAGCAGATGCCAAGAAAAATTAGGCGAGAGGGAAGTTGCTGTCGCGGCTAAGTACATTGTCGGAATGGCCATTGCTAACACCCACCCTAAAACGACAAAGCACTCTTCGACCATCAGTTCGACTTGGCTCAGGTCAAGTATTGGTATGCTTTAGATTTCAGCATACCTTACCTCATCGGAATCAGTCAAAGCCCCAGGATCTTACGACTGGGGGAGTTGTTCTCGGTTGCAAATCTCAACTACAAGTCCACCCTCCTCCCTCTTCTACCCCCAGGAGTCCAGTCTTCTCAACTGCTGCTAAAATTCTCCAATCCCACAAAGTTTCCAAATACCAGAGCCTCGGTATCGCCGGAGATCAAGACCTTCCTAGTATCTAAGCTGATTTTGATTCTTTCAAGGATTTCATGAAGTCTAACATGGCTCTTACTCAAGTACAGATGTACTACTAGATTAGAAGTTGAAATGCCAAGAGCTCTTAGCTCTCGACATTGAGTACCTTTTGGTTAAAGAAATCCGAGACCGGAAAGCGTTTCCGTCAAAAATTCGAAACCGAAGGCTTAAAGTCGAGTGTTTGACCACGTGCTAGGCTGTCGTAAAGTCTGAGATATTACTCATTTCAAAGAGCCAATAAGTGAGAGTTGATACGCCAAGAGCCCAATACTTAAAGCCTTTGCGAAGCTCCATCGAGACTAGACTCGTGCACGTTTGTCACGATTCTCAATTACTCTGACTTTGCACTAAAAGGTTTGCGAAATTACGCCAGGCCAGACGAAATTAAGCTTTCACAGCCTCAACTAAGGCGTTATGCGGATCCGTCGCGGTGAATGGGTCTTTTGTGTAACTCGTGAAACCTAAAGCTTGGTGGACACATGACAACTGCTCCATTTAGCGGACTACTACGTACAACTTCATCTTCAATACTTGTGAATTCTGCCTAACGATGTCTAATAATGTTCCAGCCACTGTCAGCAGTACACTGCCAAGGATCTAATCGAACCTTGGACTCATTGCCCACGGCCGTAATATTGATACAAGTTCCATCGTGAATTCTCTATAAAAGGTCTTGTGCCGTCAAGAATGTTCTGATTACACTACAACCCAAGACACCGGATATTTAAACCACCATCACTTCTCTTCCTACTAGACTCGCTCCTTTCGATATCCATCATACACCTACACATACCATCGTTCTACCAGACATCCACGAAATCTTCGCAATGAAGTTCTCTGCCGCTCTCCTTACTATTGCCACTTTGGCTACTTCTGTATTTTCCACGGCCTTGAGTCCCCCCGACAACTCAGTCGTTGGTGCTGTTAACATGGACGTCCGCGAGGTCGCCCCTCTCGATTCCTCTCCCATTGAAGCCCGTCAGAGCTGCTTCTCCCACATTCTTCCTGTTCTCAGGATCAACCGAGACAACCGCCGAGATATCCAGGGTGATCTCGACGCCCACCGCTCCATCGAATGGAATCCGAACCGTAACGTTCGCGTCATCATCGACTTCTCGTCTACGACCACCCGGAACCGCCAGCTGAGATACCAGATCACCAACCGGTCCCAGCTGTTCGGCGCGGCCATCATCTTCAGCAACTACCAGGACACCATCACCGGCACGGTCAGGGAGACGATCAGGGTTCCGATCGGTCGCGCTACCGGGATGAGTCTCAGCCCGACCCCAACCACCGGCGCCGGCTGCATCGTTCTCGACCGCCTGGATGGTACTTGGTATGCCCAGCTAGAGTAGAGCAATCCTAGCGTCACCGTCCAACAGGGGTAGCTCGTGCTACACATCAACCCTGTCTCCAGCTAGTGTCTCTTCCAGCCAGCATTTCGAGAAGCACGTGCTGTATTCAGTCGAGGAAACAGGAACGCAGGATTTTGTTCAACCACTCAGCAATACCCCCCGGTTTAGCTTCAGTGCCAAAGGACCTTAAATAGCAAGGCTCTAAGGCTGTATCGTTATATGGAAAAGGATTTGAGCCATGGCAACTGCGTCATAAAGATGCTCAGAACTCCCTTTTTCCAAACTTCTCCGTATGGTACTACTTCAAGTACTAAACTTATTTAGAGGTACCAAGAACAAATACAGTCACTATTAGAGAGCTACACAGTCAAGTATTGCTTAGTCAGATGTACCGATAACATTTGCGAGATGCTGCGTCAGAGCAAGGAAACATTCAAAACTCATGTTAGGTGGATTGTGACAAAAACGTACACAACGCGCCGCTGTGCTGTTGCCATAATAACATCCGGGACCTTGTCCGTGGAGCTCAGCTTGACGGCAAATGAGCAGGGTATGCTCACTGTGAGACCGACAAGTTCCTGATTCAAATTTAACGGAAGCTCGTGTATTGAGGTGCACCAAGAACGAGACGATGAGAAAGCAATTTACGTGCTCGTGAGTAGGATATACTGTAGCTAGAAACTAATTGAGTCTACGCTGGACCGTTTCCGAGACCCGAAGAAACAAGGTAGCGCGTTGTTCCAGGGTGGCAGAGAAGAGACAATGGGCTCCGAATACAACATGCCTGGGGGCGGGGGTGTGAGGGAGAGGATATCATAATTCAAGTAGAGTTCTTTCCGCCCTCGATCAAGGACTGAGCTTGAGCTGGCTCATATTGCAATGGGGTTTGATAGAGACTTAGGGCCCACAATTGGCTCCAAGCTTGTGATTGGAAATCGAAATGCATAGAGTGATTGGTCAAAGAATTGACGATTCACCACTGGCTTCAAACGTTCCAAATGAAGCTGAATCGCAAGAGTGACCTACTAGCTAACAACTTGCTTGTTAAGAAACAGGGTCTGCACGTTGCAGAACCCCTTCAGGCCATTTGCGCCCCACTCGGTCCCAATGCCACTCTCCTTGTGCCCTCCGAACGGAGCGAGGGGTGAGAGATCGAAGTGTGTGTTGATCCAGACATTACCGGCTTGAATTTGTCTGGCAACTCTTGCTGCTTTATCCAGATTGTTCGACCAGACGGATGCTCCAAGACCCATCGACGTATCATTGGCTCGGGAAATAACCTCGTCTTCGTTGCTCCAGGATAGAAGGGGAACAATAGGTCCTATTCGAGATGTGTCAGAGATCCAAGATACATGCAGCAGGACATTACTTGAAGAACTTACCAAAAGGCTCCTCGACAACCAGACGAGACTTCTCGGGAGGCCGATCGATGATGGTAGGAGTTATGAAATAGCCTTGGGACTTCTCGATGCTGCCCCCAACGGCAACTTTCCATCCTTGCGACTCAATATCCGAAAAGAATGTCTTGACTCGTTCATACTGCATTGAGTTCTGTAGAGGACCGTGAGTTACCCCGGGTTGCGAGCCATCACCAAGGTTATAACCCTTAGGGTTAGGGTTAGGGTTAGGGTTAGGGTTAGGGTTAGGGTTAGGGTTAGGGTTAGGGTTAGGGTTAGGGTTAGGGTTAGGATCGAAGTGTATCGGTGAGTAAATGTAGTCTTGACGATATGAAAATGAAACGGAACGGGAAAAATAATACCTGGCCGGAGTTGAGAAAGGCGAAGAATGCCACCTGTGTTGCTTTAGTAAGCGCGAGCTTATAGAACCTTCAGGTCGAACTCACCTTTTCAGCGACCTTGTCAACATCTACGTCCGGAAACACGATGGCGGGATCGTTTCCTCCCCTTCTGGCGTTAGTCTTTGCCTCAATGAACCAGATCTCATGGTACACTCACAACTCCAATGTAACCCTTTTCAAAGTTTTGCTAGCACTCTGCATCACCAGTTTTCCGGTCGCTGTGGATCCAGTGAAGCTGATCTTATCAATGCCCGGGTGACTTGTCAACCAAGGGCCAAGGTCATCGTCTCCGCTCAAGGACTGCACCACACCGGCGGGAAGAACTGTTGTGCTAACTCAACCAGCTTCAACCCACAGTACGGTGTGAAAGGTCTGCGTGTTCATGAGCGGTCATATCAAAGCTTTAAAGTGTGTCGTATCCTTACGAGGGCTTCACAATGATCACATTTCCGGTCAGGAGAGCTGGCGCGATCTTACCTGTGGCCAGGAGCAAGGGAAAGTTCCAAGGAACAATAGCCCCAACCACACCCAGAGGAGCGTAACGAGTGATGATGGTTCGGTGATCGTTGTCCTCTACAACATCCTCTGGGAGCGGAATATTGGCCATGCCACGGATCCAGCTGATAGCAGCATCTGTCTCGGCGTCTGCTTGAGGGATCTAGGCGGTGTTAGCGTGGCTCGGCAGTTCGCTGCTGCGAAGATAAATTCACGCAAGGGTTCGTTGTTCATACAGGCTTTCCTTGCTCAGAGATTAGCAAGTCCCTGAACTGGGTTCTGTAGCTATCAACAGCATCCGCATACGCCAGGACTGCCTTCTTCCGGTCTTCATAGGGAACCTTCGACCATCCTTTGAAGGCATCTTTTGCTGCGGCGACGGCAAGGTCAAGATCCCCGCGTGTAGCAATAGGGACCTCTGCTTTTGCTCTCAGGTTCGCTGGATTGATGCCATGTCGATTCTTCTCCGTTTGAGAAGCTTTTCCATTGATAATTTGGACAAAGCGGTCGCTGAGACTCAGCGTTGCGAAGTTATCACTATTGGTGGCGGCCATGATGCGCTATGCTTGGAGTTTGGAAAGTAATTGACTTTAGAAATAAGTATCGTACCCCGCACAGGTTGTTGAGGTTTTCCTTGCAGCTCCTCAAAAGCAGATCGGTACGAGGGCATCGTTCAACAAATACATATCTAAGACATTTCGGTTACTCAGCTGGCTGAACCAAGTACCCCGCATCTAGAGACGCTGCAAAGACCGGACCGACCGCCGACACATCGGATACCATTCGTTTGGAGATCCTCGGCTATCATAGATATCTCTGAGTTAGTACCTAGCCTACTTCTTGTGCTTGTTAGTCCACAATATGCTTATACACTATTACGACCTCTCTTAATAGTACATGTAGAACAGGGAGTTCGGGAAAGGAAGTTCACACCTACAAGTTGCTCGACAAGAAGACTTCAAGAATTTTCTACTTCAGAGACAGTGAGCAATAGTAGTGGTAGAATTGCGTTGGTCTATTTGGTTTGATATTAGAGGCTTGAATCTGCGAATAGAAACCACCTGAAGGTCTGTCTAGAGAGAAGCTGTTACCAAGGTTCGACTTTCGTCCAGCCGTTTCGAAGGCTTCAATTACGACTTGCACGCTGGTCGTCGGACGTACGACGAGAGACAATGTACCATAGATTGTGTTCTTCCTTCATACAAATAACTACTCCACAATCCTAGTATTAGGAAATACAATTCCGAAGGACTGCCCGATTACATCCTGCAGGCTACATGTAGCCTTCAGTCTTCACATCAAATCATACAGACCAAACGATATACCGGAGTCAACCCCGTAATCAGTCCGCCACATTGTGCAAATAATCATCGATCTGGGCATCGATCTTTCTCGAAGTCTTCCAAAGAACAAACATCGCATATCCGGAAATGCTTGCCGTTCCTACAATAATGACTGGCCAAGCAATAGGAAACACAGGTACAGTAACAAGCAACAGCCCTCCTCGGATCAACCGCCCACGCCACGCAGAATGATACGGTGCCTCTGCGTGCTCTAGATTCTTGATCCTACACTTCCCCCGAAGTCTCTTCTTTTCGGCTCCATCAGGCATGAAACGAGTGAAGAGAACGGTGAAGGTTTGTCTAGCAAACCACCAACAATTATGGTGAAGGAAGGTGTAGTCGGACGCCACTTGGTGGATGATGGAGAGTATGTTGGCCATGTTCGCCAGAGTTGGCGGGGAAGATTCCAGGTCGACATCATGTATAGTCTTGTCGTCATGGTGAACAAGACTCGACATAGTAGGTGCCGGTATAAACATCAATTTCGCTTCGCTGTTTGGTGCTTGCTTGCCTAAGTCGCCCATTCGTTCAAGTCTAACCCATGAGATCTCTGCTACATCTTGGACTTTGATGCGCAGTAGGAGATACTCGTGTTGCAGGGTGCTATGCTCTCTGTTCCATATGACGCGGATAACGGATCCAGGTGTCTGATGGCTGACAATATGGCGGATGATGCCCAGACCTCCTAATCCCAACATCCCTTCCTTCTCCAGTTGTGTCTGCAGCGCTGAACCTTCAACCATAAAGAATGAGAACTGGGGGGCTTTTGACAGAGTTTCTAACCATTTTAACTAACCTGTGACACCTTGGGGAGTCGTGGGGCCTCGACTTTGTGACGCACCCATGATTTACTCGGAAACTTGGAACTCTTTCAGGGTACAGTGATGAGTAAGAACGAAACCGGCGATAAGTGAAGTGTGTACAGTGTGTCACAATCCATGAGTTTCTCGGAGTGCTTGGAATCGTCTTAAATGCAAGTGAATTTATGTTGCGATGGTCTGCGCCTCTATGATCTCAGAACGGCACTGCTCCATCTCGGCGTTTTTACTCAGTCGAATTTGGTGTAGTTGAATAAGGCAACCAAGGCTAAAAGTGAAGGCAACGAACCCGGAGATCGCTAGCTCGCTATACGATGACCCGTGATGCGGTAGCGTGTTGAGCTCGACATAAAGAGGCAGTGTCCGGCGTCACATTTGAAGTCATGGGCCATGCTTCTACACTCTCATCCACCACACCACCTCTCCATTTCTCAGACTTCCGCGCGCTTTGACTGCAAATTGGTTCAAGGCTGAGGTTTTTTGTTGGGGCCACGATGGCTACGAAACCAGCGCCACGATCCCCAACCAGGGGCCAAGTGCCATCAAACGTGTTGGGAGCGACAGGCACCTATCAGGAAACCCCGCATGCTACTCTGTCACGACCACATAGCCCACCATTCTCTGCCTACCTTCAGCTCGTCGCTTTTACTGCCACCATCACGGTTTCCGTTTCTATCTCGGCTAGCCAAGGATTTGCTACGGGAGGCAACTTCTTCGGTATTCCTCTAACTAATGAGACTGATCCAACTATAACGACCGCCGTTCGAGCCACCGCAGACGCGGCGTATTGGCTTTCATGGGCAGCAGCAGCATCTTCGGTCTCGTTGATGATCGCACTCATGTTACAGCTGATGCAAACAGATGAGATGTTTCTGGATGCTCTAGAAAGAATAGAAGGAGGCCAGAGTCTGAACCTCCCAAGAGTAGTTGTGGGATTTGGGAGCTGGGTTGCTCTCTTGTTGCAAGCAGCGCATTAGCCTTTATAGGGCAAGCTCTGAGGGCAATTAACAACAAGGTGGGAGTATGATACAGGCAAGTACCCTCTCTTATGGAGTTCCAGGCGCATAGTAATTCTGATTGCGTTCCAGTGGGCATTACTTGCCGGGGGACAATTTTCGTGTTCTTTTACCTACACACCATCAAGTTCTGGAAGACGTTCAAGAAGTTCATTTCAGGATTTCAGACTTGAAGCGGCAGGTATTGTTCTTGTCTTTCTACTTGGCCGTGAATTTTGAAACAAAATTAATCACTCTGGCAGGCTATTCACATGGTGCGAGACTCGAGAGGACGGGATACCAATTACTCTCGTTTGATATCTTAGTCAAGAATCAGCAAAAGACTTAAGCAAGGCCCTACAGGGAGAAGGCGGACGCTGAGCAAGATATGGAGAGTCTCAACTACATTTTCGGTCGCGCCGAG
>NW_026851351.1:0-80536 GCF_030913485.1 Colletotrichum godetiae
TTTCTCTCTCGACCTCGATATATATAAAAAATATATTTATATAGTATTTTAGAAACTTTAAGATATTAAATTATATACCGAACCTATTAAATATAAGTTTTATATATAAAAGGTAGATTTCTTTAAATATACTATTATATTAAAATAAATTTATATATAAGCCTTAAAAATAGAAGCTATTAAGGACTAGCCTATACTATAAAACGTTAAAGACGTATAAGGATTTTTAAAATTTATTAATTTTTATTAATGATTTCTTAAAAACTATATTAATATTATTAAACCTCTTAATAATTTAATATAAAAGGATAACCTATTTATTTAGGACTTTAAGTATAAAGAGGCGTTTATTAAAATTAAAAATATAATTATTTTTAAGTTAATAATTATAATTTTAGACCCCCGAAAACCTTTTAAAGTCGAAACCGACGTTTCGGATTTTATTATAAAAGCTATTTTAAAATAACGAGACGAATGAAGGAAACTTTACCTATATTATTTTTATTTTAAATTATTTTATAGAATAAAGCTAAATTAATAAATATACGATAAAAATTTAATAGCTATTATT
The DNA here is from genome assembly GCF_030913485.1 of Colletotrichum godetiae. Lineage (NCBI taxonomy): Eukaryota > Fungi > Ascomycota > Sordariomycetes > Glomerellales > Glomerellaceae > Colletotrichum > Colletotrichum godetiae. The sequence continues at coordinate 572 of NW_026851351.1, forward strand.
AAAGTATTTTAAGAATAAAGGCTATAGTTATCTAAAATTAAATATAAAGTTATAGTCTATATAGACTATAAAAATCTTATAAACTTTATAACGAATAAGAATTTAAATAAGCGATAAGTTAGATAGAGCGAATTCTTATTAGAATATAATTTCTAAATTATTTATTAAAAAGGTTTAAAAAATAGTAAAATAAACGCTCTTAATAAAAGACTTAATTATAAAGTTATAGTCCCCGAAGAAATATAAATTATCCTTAAATAAGAAAAGGACGGTAGTTTTATATTAATTACGAAGTTTCTTATATTAATTAGAAAGATTAATATTAGCCCGATTAGAAAAATAACCCCTAAGCTTATTATAGAAATTTATAATATACCCGTATATAATTACTAAAGAATTATTAAAATATAAAAACGGATTTAATAATACTATAATAAATCCGCTATATGTACTAAAGTTATAAATATAATTAAAGATTACGTAATCTATAAAAAAAGTCAGAATAGCCCGTATAAGCCTTATAGCGAGCTATAACTAGTATAAGCACTTATAGAAGTATAGTAATCGATTATATAGGACTTTATTATTAAATTATTAAAATCTAAAAAACCACTTATAAATATATAATATGATAATACCTTAATTATAGTCGACTAACTTACTAAATTCGCCTACTTTATACTTTATAAAAAATCTAATAATATAAAGGAGTTAATATATATATTCTTCAAAAACGTTATTATTAATTACGGTAGGCCGAAAGAAATTATCTTTAATAGGGGCTCTCTATTTATTTTAAAGTTTTAAAAATCTTTAATCTTATAATTTAATATAGATTATAAATTATTAACCTCTTTTTACCTATAAACCGATAATTAAATAAAAAGAATTAATTAGATTTTCAAAATATATCTCCGTTATTATATAAATTACGATTAGAATAATTAAGTAATATTATTGCTAATGGCCTAATTTGTATATAATAATATAGTTAGTAAAAGTATAAGAGAATCTCCGTTTTACGAACTTTTAAAACTCCTAGTAACTCTTTAAAGATTATTAAAAGATTATATTAACGGACTTAAAAACGAGAACTTATTATTAATCCTAAAAATAGACTAATTTATATTATTTAGAACTTATATAAACTATAATTCCTTAATTATTCTATACTTATAAGTATTTAATACGGACTTTAAAGCGTTAAATTCATATATCTTTTATATTTTATAATAAAAAATCTCGGTTTAACATTTATATATTAACCTCTAAGTTTTCCAAATATAGGATAAATAATTAATAGTAATAATTATTAATAATTAAAGATAGGCTAACTCCTTATAAAGCTTTAATAGCTCTTTACCTACCTTTTTCTCTTTTTTATTTTATTCTTTTTACTAGATATTAAGTTTTTAAATTATAAAAGAACGTTAAAAAATATAAAAATTTTTTTTTTAATAAATAAACTTATAAATAAAAGCTATTAATACCCCGTTATAAGACTTTTTTACTTTAATATAAGTCCGATAACGAAAAGAACCTTTATTAAACCGATACGGGACCTTTATATAGAAATAATGAATATAAAGTATATTAATAATAACCGAACGAGCTTTAATAAATTTTAAAAGAATAAGACGTTTACGATCCTTTATTTCTATCTTTCTAGACTTTATTTTAAAATTTGATTTTTTAATTCGATTTAATATTATATTAGTATATTTTAATGAAATATTTATAATTCCTTAACTTAAGAATAAACGACCTATTTATAAGCCTAGAGGACTAGACCTTTAAAAAGAAGAGCTAATATTATAACTTAATATATATAACGAGGCTAAGGTCTCGCCCTATAAAACCTATAGTGGTTATTATATTATATATATAAAGGAATAGATTTAAAATAACTCCTTTTAGGTCGGAAGAATTATAAATAAGTTATATAATAATATAAAGGATTAATAGACGATAAGCGATTTATAAATAGGACCGATAAAATAAAAATAATCTACCTTTATAAGACCGATATTATAATATCGGTCTTAATTATAAAAGAACTATTTAGATAGTATATAGGACTTATATATAAGATAAACTTAAGCCGGGCTTAAAAATAGACTTTTTATAGCTTTTTTAATAATTAACTTAATATTAAATTTTATAATTACTTTTAACTATCTTTATTAAAAACCTTTTTAATAAAATTACGATTAATCACTAAAGCCTTACCTACTTTACGATTTATAAATATAGCTTTAGGGAAGCTATTTATAATTACGATATACTATTTATTAATATCGTAGCCTTAACTTTTATAAACATACTCACTACGACTAGCTAGCCGTAACATAACGGTCTATAAAAATAAGCCTATATAGATAATAGAGTTAATAGAGTAGCTATTAAAAAAGATATTCTTTATTAAATCCCCGGCTATATAATTAATTAAATTATTAAATAAACTTTAATAGGTATAGGATATACTAAGATTATAGGATAGGCTATATTTAATTTATATATAACGGGTACTATTAATAATAAACCTTATTCTATTATTTTATATATAGGAGTATAGGTCCTAAAATACCTTTAAGCCGGTATTTTAATAAGTTAGGAATTTAACATTCTAAATAAGGTAAATATCTTTAACTTAAAAGGAAAGATCTATATTAGAAGTTATAAAAACTCAGAAATTTCTATAGTAATATATTCTAAAAAATTATTATTATATATATAAAGTTAGATTTATAATTAATATAGTAATCCTATTACTATAGTACGTTATAGTACTTATTTTAATAATAAAAAGTTTAAAACCTATTTACTATTATTTAGACCCGAAACTAGTAGCGATATTAATTATCTAATAAGTTATAGTTTAGTAATATATATCGAGAACTAGTCTTTTTAAAAGCCGCTTTACCTCTATTAAAACGAAATAATAGGAACTTTATAACCGTTAAATAATAATATTATTTATAGAATATTATTTATAAACGTAATTTCTAACCTATAAGACACCGCTATTAATATTAAAGATAATTAAAATAAAGAATAAGAACTTTATTATAACTACCTAACTACTAAATTAAAAATAGATATTAAGTAAAATAAAGACTATAAATTAATTAAAATTCCGGAAAGAATAACTATTTTTAACCGTAACGAACTATTTATTAAAAAGCTTATTACTATTATTATAGATTTCCTATTAATATAAAAACTTACCGGTTTAATTAAGGTAAAGCTAAAAAAAAATTAACGATATTATTAATTCCGAACTATTACGAATATAATATTAATTAACGTATATTCCTATAGGGTATCGACGATTAACGTTTTATTAACGATAAAATAAATAATATATATATTAGAGGTTAAGCTAAATAGGTTAATTTTCTAACGCTATTTAAAGTACCCTTTTTTATAATATAGAGAATAATAAATAGTAAATATAAGGGCCGTATAATTATAGACTTTAAAGCTCTAAATAAGGTTATTATACCCGACGTATATTCTCTACTATTATAATTAGAAATTATCCGTAAGGTACGCGGTAAAGCCTTTATAATTAAAGTAAATACTTAGATATTTTTTTATTAATTCCCGGTTAAAAAGGAGTATTAAGAACGATTAATTATAGTTAGCTATTATAATTAAAAAATATTTACCGTAGCCCTAACAGGATTTTATAATTTATTAATATATACTTAGCGATTTATCGATAAATTATTCTATAATTATACCGAATATATATAGGTATTTATTAACGATATTATTATTACCTCCGATATAGAAGAAGAATATATTAAATATTTATATATTATTTTTAATATTCTTAAAAAAAAATATTACCCTCTTACTAGATAAATCTTTTTTTAGATTTCTATCTATAGAACTATCAGGTTTTAATATTAATATATTTAAATTATAGAATATAGAAAATTAAGTTAGAGCTTTAAGACTTATATATTTCCTAATAAACCTTTCGGTATTAGAGAAATAGATTAGGTCTACTGGATATTTCCGTTACTTTATATTATAATATACTTTATAAATCGATACTTTATAATAACGAAAAATAGTTATATTAGCTTAAGGTCGAGAAAAAGGAAAAGTTTAAAGAGCTATTTAAAAATAATTTTATAATAGCGCCGTAATTTATAATATTTTAAAAAAAAATAGTATTTAAAGATGTAAAATCGGCGTTAATTAACTCTTTAATACTATTTTATTACGACCTATATTAAATACTTTTTATTTAATTAAATACCTTATATAAAAAAGGATATAACGCTATAGTATTTTATTTAAGAACTAGAACCTAATAGGTATTAGGAAATCTAATATTATAAATAGCTATAGAACCTATCCTTTATTTTAATAAGGTCCTTAACTCTATAAAAAAAAAATACTAACTAATAGAACTCGAGGTTACTTACCTTATATAAGCTATAAGAAGAATACGAATAATAATTTAATCTTTTAGGTAAACCCCTATATTTATCCTTATAGACTACGTATTAATAGCCGGTATAATAACATAAATAATATTCTATATTACGGATAATAAACGGGCTAATTTACGTTTAGTTCTTATTACTAAATACTTATCCGGCTTTATATTTAAATATATTTATATCTTAGAAAAAAATAATATTATCCTTAATATATTTTTGCGTATTCTATTTAAAAATGAGGAGTCGGATCTTATTATAATTAATAAACTCGATAATATTTAAGAAGATAATTTAATTTATTAGTTTATAAACGTTAGGATTTTTCTATAATAAGAATCTAAAACGATAAAAAAATATTAAAACTTTAATTATAATAAAATAAGCCTTTAATATTAAACTCCTTTATAAGATTAATAAATACTTAAAAAATACTATTAAAAATAATAATATCGTTCTATTATTATCGAATATTCGACTATCTATAAAAAATAATAAAATAGACTTTAAATAACTTAATAAAGTTATAAGGATATTTAAAAACAAAAAAACAAAATCGTCCTATAATTCAGACTAACTTCGTAATATTATATAACAATATATTTAAGTAGAAGTTATTAATAAAGATACCTTTAAGGAAGATAATTTTAATCTTAAAAAGAACTAAATTATAAAACGACTTAAATAAAAGAAAATCTACCTATTATAAAATAATTAATTCGTCCTCTTTAAAAGATCGAATAATTATATTAAAAATATAAAAATACTATTAATAATTTAAAATAACCCTAAATTAACTTTAACCTATATATAATATAACGATATCTTTTAAATAAATACCTAATTAATAACTATTACTACTACTTCTATTAAAAAAACGATAATTAATATTACTTATAATAGTTTATTAACGAACTAATTCCTAAAGCCTATTTAAAAATAAACCTACCCTTTTAAATTATAAATATAAGAAATAACGACGTTATTACCTTCTCTTTAAACCTATATTATTTTATAAAATACCTTAATAATATTAAAAAGAACTAAAATATATACCGATATAATAAATATAAAATCTATTTTATATTTAAATTGTAAAAATAGCGACTCCTATAGAAAAAGATTTAAGAAAAATAACTAAAAACTAGCTTGTTTTAAAGAAACTTAGATAACCTTACTATTAGCTTATAAAACTACCTATATAACTAATATATTTTAAATACCTAAACTAATATTAAGGTATTTAAAAATTATAAATTGTTTCTTAAAGGAAGAAACCCCACCCGAGAAAAGAAAATAATATTTAAAATATTATTAATGCCCTATATTTTATTATAAAAAGATAGAAGTAAAAGAACTTAAAAGAGAATTATAAATAATTCGTTTAAAAAGGATGAACGCCGGCTCTTAAATAGTTAAAAAACTAAAAATGCTAATCGAATAGGGATAATAAAAGGCAAAATAAAAATCAAGTCCCTTATAATAATTAATATAAATAACTCCGACTATTATATATTAAATATCTATATTTAAGGATATAAAATACATATTATAATCGATAGCGGCGCCTAAACAAACTATATATTAACCTAAATAGTAAGGAGATTTAGGATTAAATAAAAAATAAAGAGATTATTATACCCCCTTTATATATTTAAAAGTAAACCGATCTAGGATAGTGACGGATATATATTTTAAAAAATTACGCCCCTTTAAACGAGTATTAACGACTAAATAGAACAAATTATCTATAACGTTACGGAAATAAGAATAAACTAAAATATAATTTTAGGAATTATATAATTAAAAAAACACAATCTATAAATAGATTAAAACATAGGCCACTTTTAATAAATAGACCTAGTTACTAAATAACCTAAAAAAAAAAAGGGTTTAAATAAGTCTTATACGATACTTAATAAATAAAAAAGACCTAAGTACCTCGCTTATATTAAAAAAATAAAGCCGATTAAGATAATTACGTCCGGTACGAATAATTAAAGATTAAATTCACTCTAAACTATACCTAAAAAGTACCGGAAATATATAAAACTATTTATTTTAAAAAAAGAATCTACGGGACTTTTAAAATATAGTAACTAAAATATAGAAATCGAATTTAAAAAAGGGATATAGCCTAAATTCTATCTATTATATTTAATAAACGAACTAAAACGAGAAGAGCTTAATAAATATATTGATAAAAAATTAAAAAAAGGCTATATTAGACCTTCTTTATTTCCTATTAATATATCGCTTTTCTTTATCCTTAAAAGAAAAAAAAGAATTAAGACCTATAATTAATTATAAAGGACTTAATTTAATTATTAAAAAAAACTATTATCCTTTATCCCTTATTATTAAATTTAGAGATCTATTATATAAAGCCTAATAGTTTATTAAAATAAATCTTAAAAAAGCCTTTAATTAAGTATAAATTAAAAAAAATAATAAATAGAAAATAACGTTCTAAATATATAAAAGACTTTTTAAATACTTAGTTATACTCTTCGGACTTATTAACGTACCCGCTACATTTCAAATAATAATAAACTACGTCCTTAAAAAATATATAAATATTTTTGTTATTATTTATATCGATAACGTACTTATCTTTTTTCTAAACTTTAAAATATATTAAAAATACGTCTATAAAGTATTTTAAAAACTTTAAGACGCTAAGTTTTATACCGAACCTAAAAAATATAAGTTCTATATTTAGAAAGTTAAATTTCTTAAATACGATATTATATTAGGATAAATATATATATAATTATTAAAAATAGAAGTAGTTAAGGTCTAGTCTATATTTTAGAACGTTAAGAACGTATAAGCCTTTTTAAAATTCGTTAATTTTTACCGACGATTTTTTAAAAACTATATTAATATAGTTTAACCCTTTAATAACCTAACTAGAAAAAATACGCTATTTATTTAGGACTTAAATTATAAAAAGTATTTATTAAAATTAAGGATATAATTATTTCCGAATTAATAACTATAATCTCCAACCTAAAACGACCTTTTAAAATCGAGACCGACGCTTTAGATTTCGCTATAAGAGTAGTTCTAAATTAATAAAATAAATAAGGAAAACTTTATCTTTATATATTCTATTTAAAGGTATTTTATAAATTAAAATTAAACTAATAGATTTATAATAAGAAACTAATAATTATAATTAAAGTATTTTAAAAATAGAAATTATAATTATTAAAAATTAAATATAAGGTTATGGTCTATACGGACTATAAAAACCTCGCTAACTTTATAATAAATAAAAATCTAAATAAATAATAGATTAGATAAACTAAATTCCTTTTAGAATTTAATTTCTAGATTATTTATCGGAAAGGATTAAAAAATAATGAAATAGACGCTTTTAATAAAAGATCGGACTATAAAGTTATAGTTCCTAAAGAAATATAAGTTATCCTTAAATTCGATAATAAAAGTAACCTTATATTTATTACTAAACTCTTTATAATAACTAAGAAGGTTAATATTAGTATAATTAGAAAAATAACCCCTAAGCTTATTATAAAAATTTATAATACTAGGGTATATAGCTATTAAAGTATTATAAAGATATAGAAACGTATTAAATAATATTATAATAAATTTATAATAAAAATAGAAGTTATTAACGTAATTAAGGACTGCAAAACCTATAAAAAAATTAAGAATAGTCCTTATAAGCCCTATAAAGAGCTATAATTATTACTAATATTAATAAAACTATAATAATTAATCTCCTAGGACTTTATTATTAAACTCCTTAAATCTAAAGAACTACTTATAAATATATATTATAATAATATTTTAATTATCGTTAACTAACTTATTAAATATACCTATGTTATACCTTATAAAAAAATAAATAATATTAAAGAACTAATATATATATTCTTTAAAATAATAATCGTAAATTACGAATTACTAAATAAAATCGTTTTTAATAAAGATAAGCTATTTACTATTATATTCTAAAGATCTTTAATTTTATAATTCGGTATAGACTATAAACTATTAATATTATTTTATTTATAAACCAATAGATAATTAAAAAAAATTAATTAGATCTTCGAAATATACTTTCGTTATTATATAAACTATTAATAAAATAATTAAATAGAATTTTTATTAATAGCCTAGTTTATATATAATATAATAGTAGGTAAAAGTATAAAAGAATCCCTATTTTAGCTTAATATTAATTACTAACTAACCATTTATAAAGAACTATATAAAGGACTATTTATTATAAAGGTAGTAATAAATATAAAAAAACTTAAAAAGATCTAGACTAAAGCTATAAAGGACCTCGAGTTTATATAAGAACGTATAAAGAAATATACTAATAAATTAAAGATTAAAAGATTAACTTTTAAAAAAGAAAATAATACTTATTTCCTTTAATAAAATATTAAAATAAAATAACTAAATAATAAATTAAATTATAAAAAACTTAGACCTTTCGAAATTATCTAGAAAATCTTAAACGTTAATTATAAATTAAGATTCCCTAATATTATAAAATATCCCTTAATATTCTATATTTTACTTTTAAAGCCAGTACCCTAAAGCTTATATATAAACGACCGTATTATTATAAAACTAAATTAATTAAAATATAAAATCGAATAGATTATCGATTATAAAATTAAAAATAAAACATAAAAATTCCTAATTAAATAAAAAAACTATAGATATAAAGAAAATATATAAGAACTATATATTAATCTCTAAAATATATAATAATTTCTTAATGATTATAAAAAAATAACTAAGCCTTAAAAAACTTACTTATAATAAAAAGCCCTAGGTTTATAAAACTAGTCCTTAATAACGACTAATTAGCCTTATTTAAAACACTTTAAACAGCTAGATTATCTATAATACGCATTTCCTATACTTTTAAAAACTTCTCTTTAGCCTCCTATTTTTTAATTAATTATATTCTATAATAAATAAGATCTAAACTACGCTCCTTTAAAAACCGCTTCTATTTCTTAAAACAAAATAAACGACCTAAAATAATCGTTAATTAAGTCTATAAAACCTCTAAAGCCTCCTTAACCTCCTATTTTTTATATTCTATTTTCTTTTATTTTTTAAAATAACAATTTATTATAATATAATTAATACTATAATAAAAACGGAAAATTAAAAAAAACTTATAAGCATTTGCTATATTATTATTATTATAATTCATTAAAGTATAAATAACGCACTCGTTATAACGCTTTAAATTAAATAAATCCATTTTATATATATAGTTATATTAAAAATAAAAAAAACACGGTATCGCATTATAACCTCTATATTTAATAAAAATACTAAAAACCTAACGATTATACTTAATTTTATTATAATAAACTTTACAAAAATCGGATTTTTAAATACGACCTAATATAATATTAGGATATAGTAAAAAATAAAACTTAATAGACCCTAACCTAGGTCACGATCACTTACTTATAAGTCTATAAAACTAGACCTTTAAAAAAAAGAGCTAATATTACGACCTAATATATATAATTAACCTAAAGGCTAGCTATCGGGCCATAACGGCTATAATATAATATATATATATATAAAATAAGGACATAATTACTCCTTATAGGATAGAAGAATTATAGAATAAGTTATATATTAATAAAATAAAGATTATATTAAATTATTTTAATCTAATACGACTTAAAGTCTAAACGATCATTTTAAATTAAAATAATCTAAAACGACCTAAAAAATAAAGGATATATTTAGGAATAAGACTTATATATAAAATAGATTTAAACTAGGCTTAAAGATAGACTTTTTATAACTTTTTTAGTTATTAACTTTATATTAGATTTTATAATTACTTTTAACTACTTTTATTAAGAACCTTTTAATAAAATTACTATTAATTATTAAAATTTCACTTTACGGCTTATAAGATATAACCTCCTTTAAAGTTATTTAATAAACCTTATTTATTATTATTTAGTCCTTATAGCCTAAACTTCTATAAACTTACCTTACTATAACTAGCTAGCCGTAATACTTAAAGGCTAGTTACCAGGCTATAGCGATTATAATATACTATATATATATATAAAACCGGAATATAATTACTCCATATAAAATAAAAGAACTATAAAATAAATTATATATTAAGAAAATAAAAAATATTTTAAATTAAAATAACTAATATAACTTAAAACTTAAATAATTATCTTAAATTAAAATAATTTAAAACGACTTAAAAGATAAAGAATAAGTTTAAGAATAAGATTTATATATAAGATAGATTTAAGCCGGGCTTAAAAATAAACTTTTTATAGCTTTTTTAATATTTAATTTAATATTACATTTATACTTATTTTTTATTATTTTTATTAAGAACTTTTTTTAATAAAATATTAATTAATTATTAAAGCTTTACCTATCTTTTAATTTATAAATATAGTTTTAAAAATCTATTTTTAATTATAATATACTATCTTTTAATATTATAGCCTTAATTTTTATAAATATATTTATTATAACTAGCTAGCCGTAATATACAGGTAGGCTAGATAATAGTAATAATAATATACTTAACTTAAAGGGTATTTAATTAATATTAACTATTAAATAATAGAGTTATTTAATTTAAAATAGTACTTAGCCGTTTAGGAATTTATAATCTTTATTCTATATTCTAGGCTATCCTTTATTATTTAATAATAGTAATTTATATTAACTTTACGATACTAAATACTTATAAATAAGTCTTATAAGGGCCAGATTAATAGCTAAGTGTTACGACCTAATATATATAACGAGGCCAAGGTCTCGCCCTATAAGGCCTATAGCGGCTATTATACTATATATATAAAGGAACGAGTTTAAAATAACTCCTTTTAAATTAAAAGAACTATAAGTAAGTTATATAATAATAAAAAGGACTAATAAATAATAAATAATCTATAAATAGGACCGATAAAATAAAGGTAATTTACCTCTATAAAATTAATATTATAATATCGGTCTTAACTATAAAAAAACTGTTTAAATAATATACGGGACTTATATATAAAATAAATTTAAACCGGGCTTAAAGATAGACTTTTTATAACTTCTTTAATAATTAATTTAATATTAAATTTTATAATTATTTTTAGCTATCTTTATTAAAAACCTTTTTAATAAGACTATGATTAATTATTAAAGCCTTATTTACTTTACGATTTATAAATATAACTTTAAAGAAGTTATTTATAATTACGATATATTATTTATTTAATATTATAACCTTAACTTCTATAAATATATTTATTATAATTAACTAGCCGTAATACTTTAATTATTCTTATTTAATAAGTTTATTTTATAAAAAACTAATTAAATAATATGAATATATCGACCGTTAATAATAATAGTATTATGTAACCTATATAAGTAGCTCTATTAACTATTTAATAACTATACGATATAATACTTATTTTTAAAAATAAAAACGAATAACTTTATATTTAACTTTTAATATTACGACCTCCTTTTATATTTAAAGCTAAATATCCTAAACCGGAACCTTATAATAGGTCCCTAGATACCTTTTAAGGATTTCTTATTTAAATTAAGGCTTATTTATACTATTACGGAACCTCCTTCTTTATTAAAGTAAATAAGGTTTATTATATAGCCTTATTTTTTAGGAAGGATGCCCTTACTTAATTCGAACCTTTTATAAAAGATTATTTAAAGAATATACGTAAACTTTAAAATAACGATATTAAAAAGATCTTTAATAATTATAAAGAGTTTAAAAAAAGATTTAAAAAGACCTTTAGTAATCTTGATAAAGAATAAATTATTAAATAAAAACTTAGGATTCTTACTTAAAAAACCATAATTAATGAATATATTTTAAAATTCCGATAAATTATTTTCTAAACTTAATTAGGGTAATAATATACTTATAATAGCCTTCTATTATAACTTAAACAAAAAGTTAAAAATAAGTTTTTTAATAAGACCGACCGGATAAACTTTATAAATATATTAATATAACGGTTAAGATCGATAACCGCTTTTATAAACAACGTCTTAAATATAAAGAATAAAATACCTAAAATAATCGACCTAAACTTAATATTAAATATAAATATAGATTAATAACCACTATAAGCGGATATTATAGCGGACCTATAAATCTTAGTATTATTAAGAAAAAGTAACCTTACTAAAAAAAGAAATTTAAATATTATAACTATAATAAAGCCGGATATATAATAAGAGATTACCGATAATTTAAATATATTTAAGATTACCCCGTTCCGAAAAAACGAACTAATCTCGTAATTAAGGAAGTTCTTTATATATAATTATTATAAATAATATACTATAACGATAGCTATTTTATATATTAAAAGAGTAAAGAATAAATAGAATAGTACCTTAAAAAACCTAAAAATGAAAGTTAATTAGAATATAATATTATACCCCTATTAGTTAAAACCCTAGTAGTAATAAAAAAGAAAGAAATCCTAATTAAGTCTATTTATATAATAAAATAAAAAGACGGAAATAAAAAATTTATTTATAAGGTTAAAGAATAACTTAAAGACCTATTATATAAAGATAAAATCGAAGTTATTAAGAGACTAGACCTTAATTTTAAAAAAATTAAAAAAAAGATCGGCCTTTAAATTAATAAAAAACTATAGGCTAGTTCTAATAACTTCGTCTTTAATAAAGACTTATTTTATAATTTAGATAAATTTTATAAAATCGTACGACGATATATTCAAATAAAAATTAGTTAAAGATCCTATTTTAATATTAATAATATTAGCTTTAAAGAAGATTCTAATAAATTAAAATATAAAAATATTAACCTACTTAATAATAAATAAACCCTATAGTTTTACAGAATAAGAGAACTTAAAAAAGTATTAATAATACCCCGAATTAAAAAAGATTACTCTCTATTCGATATTAAAGATATATTTTATAAAGAGTTATTTTAAATAAAATACCTAAATAATAAATATCTTTAATACCTCTTATTTAAAAAAAATAATTAGTTCTATTTATAAAGACGTAATAACTAACTTATTAAGGACGTTTATATCGATAATTAATTACCGAACTAGATACTTATCTATTTTAATAAAATTAATAAAACGACTTTCAAATTAAACCTAAGTTTTTTTATAAATTACTAATATAACTAGGATATAGATTAGTATGAATATAAATATAACTAATATTAGATCTATTATATTTATAAAATATAAATATAGAGAGAACGATAAGAACTAGTTAAATAAAAAAACTAATTAAGGAAGAAAATAATAAAAAACTAAAAAAGTTAATCGTAAAGGAACGACGAGAGGCAAATATTAAAAATAAGTTCCTATATATAACTAGATAACGTAACAATATATATTTATTAGTTCTATTTAATATATATAGATAAAAATTGTGCGTTATAATCGATAGCGGTATATAAAAAAGTTATATATTATTAAAAATAGTAAATAAACTCGATATACTATAAGTATATAAAAATAACCTATATCAATTATAAAATATAGAAAGAGAAAGAGTTAGCTATAATAAAGGATATATTTATCAAAAAACCGTATACTTTTTAATAATTATTAATAATTATTAAAAGTAATTACGATATGATATTATGGAGATTAAAAATATCGACGTTATTTTAAGAATCTCGTAGTTACAAAAATATAACCTATAGATAGATTAAATAACTAGCTAAATTTAATAGAGAAATTTAGTTATTAAACGACTTAAAAAAAAGAGTTTAAACGAATTTATTATAATATTTAAAAAATAAAAACAAATACAATATATAGTTTTTATTAAAATAATAAAAAACTATAAGAATTTTATACCGGGTACTGATAATTAAAGATTATAATAACTTTAAACTATATTTAAAAAATACCGAAAATATATAAAACTATTTATATTACGGCCAGCTAATCGTAGTAAGTATATTAATAAAAGTTAAGGCTGCAAAGGCTAAGTAAATAGTATAATAATCGTAGATAGCTTCCTTAAAGCTATATCTATAAATCGTAAGGTAAGTAAGGCTTCGGTGATCAATTATAGTCTTATTAAAAGGTATTCTTAATAAAGATAACTAAAAGCGATTATAAGATTTAATATTAAATTAATTATTAAAAAAGCTATAAGAAGTCTATCTTAGAGCCCGGCTCGAGTCTATATTATATATAAATCTCGTTCTTAAATATATCTTTTATTTATATATTTACCTAACGGGCTCTATATTCTAAATATACGGGCTCTATATTATAAAAGGACGGGGTCCGTATTCTTAATATACGGATCTCCTTATCTTTTATCGTCATGTAACTTAATCTATAATTCTTCCGTTCCGTTAAGGTAATATATATATTCCGCTTACTTATATATATATGGTCGTACTATAGCCGCTATAAGCCCGCGGGGCAGGCCCTAGTCTTGGTCGTACATATTAGGTCGTAACAATTTATAAAACCTAAAAAAATAAAATTATTAAAATATAGTAGTTAGGATATAAAAATCGAACTTAAGGAAGGAATATAACCTAGGTTCTTTTTAATATACCCTATAAATTAAGAGGAATAAGAATATTTTAACGAATATATTGATAAAAAACTTAATAAAAAATATATTTAATTATTAAATTTTCTTATAAGAGTACCCTTATTTTTTATATTAAAAAAAAAAGAAATTAAGATTTATTATCGATTATAGGAAACTTAATAAAATTATAAAAAAGAATTACTATTTTTTACCCTTTATTATTAAACTTAAAGACCTATTATATAGAATTAATTAGTTTATTATAATAAACTTTAAAGAAGTATTTAATTAAATTTAAATTAAACAAGAAAATAAATAAAAAACGGCGTTCCGAATTTATAAAGGACTTTTTAAATACCTTATTATATCTTTCGGATTTATTAATATACTAGTAATTTTTTAAATAATAATTAATTATATATTCTAGGAGTATATTAATATCTTTATTATTATCTATATCGATAATATCTTTATTTCTTTTCCCGACCTTAAAATATATAAAAAATATATCTATATAATATTTTAAAAACTTTAAAATACTAGATTATATACCGAACCTATTAAAATCCAAGTTCTATATATAGAGGGTAGATTTTCTTAAATATATTATTATATTAAGATAAGTTTATATATAAACCTTAAAAATAAAAATAATTAAGGACTAGCCTATATTATAAAACATTAAAAATATATAAGGATTTTTAAAATTCGTTAATTTCTATCGATAATTTCTTAAAGACTATATTAATATTATTAAACTTTTTAATAACTTAATATAAAAGGATAATCTATTTATTTAGGACTTTAAATATAAAGAGGTATTTATTAAAGTTAAAAATATAGTCGTCTCCGAGCTAATAATTATAATCCCGGACCCTTAAAAACCTTTTAAAGTTAAGACCGACGTTTTAAACTTCGCTATAAGAGCTATTTTAAAATAACAAAACAAATAAAAAAAACTTTATTTATATTACTTTTATTTTAAGTTATTTTATAAAATAAAGTTAAATTAATAAATATATAATAAAGAATTAATAATTATTATCGAAGTATTTCGAGAATAAAGGCCATAATTATCTAGAACTAAATATAAAATTATAGTTTATATAAATTATAAGAATCTTATAAACTTTATAATAAATAAGAACTTAAATAAATAATAAGTTAAATAGAGCGAATTTTTATCGGAATATAACTTCTAAATCATTTATTAAAAAGGTTTAAAAAATAATAAAATAGACGTTCTTAATAAAAGACCTAATTATAAAGTTATGGTTCCTAAGGAAATATAAGTTATCCTTAAATAAAAAAAGGACAATAGTTTTATATTAATTACAAAGCTTCTTATACTAGCTAAAAAGATTAATACTAGCTTAACTAGAAAAATAACCCCTAAACTTATTATAAAAATTTATAATACGCTTATATATAGCTATTAAAGAGTTACTAAAATATAAAAACGAATTTAATAATATTATAATAAATCTACTATATACGCTAAAATTATAAATATAATTAAGGATTATATAACTTATAAAAAAATAAAAATAGCCTATATAAACCTTATAATAAGCTATAACTATTATAACTACTTACGGAAATATAGTAATCGATTATATAAAACTTTATTATTAAATTATTAAAGTTTAAAAAACCACTTATAAATATATAATATAATAATATCTTAATTATAATCGACTAACTTATTAAGTTTGCCTACTTTATACCCTATAGAAAATCTAATAATATAAAACAATTAATATATATATTCCTTAAAAATATTATCGCTAATTACGGTAAGCTAAAAAAGATTATTTTTAATAAAAGCTCTCTATTTACTTTAAAATTTTAAAAATCTCTAATCTTATAACTTAATATAGATTATAAACTATTAATCTTTTTTACCTATAAACCGATAATTAAATAAAAAAAATTAATTAAATTCTTAAAATATATTTCCATTATTATATAAACTACGATTAAAATAATTAAATAATATTATTATTAATGGCCTAATTTGTATATAATAGTATAGTTAATAAAAATATAAAAAAATCTCTATTTTACTTAAACTATAGATTCTAACTAATAATATATAAAAAAGTACGATAAGAACCATAAGTTATAAAAATAATAATAGACGTAGCGAAACTTAAGAAAATCCAAAAAAAAACATCTTTAAATCTTAAATTTATACGCTAATATATAAAAAAAAATACGGATAAATTAAAGATTAAAGGACTAACCTTAAAAAAAAAATTAGTACCTATCTTTTTCGCTATAATATCAAAATAAAATAACTAAATAATAAATTAGATTATAAAAAACTTAAACTTTTTAAAATTATTTAGAAAGTCTTAAACGTTAATTATAAATTAAGACTCCTAGATATAATAAAATATTATTTAATTTTTTATATTTTACTTTTTAAATTAATATTAAAGGGTTTATATATAAAAGATTATATTATTATAAAACTAAATAAGCTAAGATATAAAATTAAATAAATTATTGATTATAAAGTTAAAAATAAAACATAAAAATTCATAATTAAATAAAAAAACTATAAATATAAGGAAAATATATAAGAACTTATTACGAACCTCTAAAATTCCTAATAACTCCTTAAAAACTACTAAAAACTATATTAATAAACCTAAAAACAAAAACTTATCGTTAATCCCGAAAATAAACTAATCTATATTATTAAGAACTTATATAAACTATAACTCTTTAACTATCCTATACTAATAAATATCTAATACGGACTTTAAAATATTAAATTTATCTATTTTTTATATTCTATAATAAAAAGTCTCGGCTCAATACTTATATACTAACCTTTAAATTTTTTAAATATAAGATAAATAACTAATAATAATAATTATCAATAATTAAAAACGGGCCAACTCTTTATAAAACTTTAATAACTCCTTACCCGCCTTCTCCTCTTTTTTATCCTATTCTCTCTATTAAATATTAAATTTTTAAACTATAAAAAAACGTTAAAAAATATAAAAAAAAATAAAAATAAAAATAAATAAATAATAAATAAACTTATAAATCAAAACTATTAATACCTTATTATAAAGCTTTTTCGCCTTAATATAAGTCCGATAACGAAAAAAACCTTTATTAAACTAATATAAAACCTTTATATAAAAATAACGAATATAAGGTATATCGATTATAATTAAACGAGCTTTGATAAATTTTAAAAACATAAAACATTTATAATCCTTTATCTTTATTTTTCTAAATTTTATTTT
Organism: Colletotrichum godetiae; assembly: GCF_030913485.1. Classification (NCBI taxonomy): domain Eukaryota; kingdom Fungi; phylum Ascomycota; class Sordariomycetes; order Glomerellales; family Glomerellaceae; genus Colletotrichum; species Colletotrichum godetiae. Next base: position 18,885 of record NW_026851351.1, read on the forward strand.
AGAATTCGATTTTTTAATTCGACCTAATATTATATTAATATATTTTAATAAAATACTTAATAATTCCTTAATTTAGGAATAAACGACCTATTTATAAACTTAAAGGGCTAGACCTTTAAAAAGAGGAACTAATATTTTAATTTAATATATATAATAAAGCTAAGGTCTTGCCTTATAAGGCCTATAACGGTTATTATACTATATATATAAAAAAATAAGTTTAGGATAACTTTTTTTAAGTTAAAAAAACTATAAATAAGTTATATAATAATAAAAAGGACTAATAAATAATAAATGGTTTATAAATAAGACCGATAAAATAAAAGCGGTTTACCTTTATAAGACCGATATTATAATATCGGTCTTAATTATAAAGGAATTATTTAAATAATATATTGTTACGACCTAATATACACGACTAAGACCAGGGCCTGCCCCGCGGGCTTATGGCAGCTACGATACGACTATATATATATAAATAAGCAAAATATATACGTCACCCTAACGGAACGGAAGAACTATAGATTAAGTTACGTGACGATAAGAGATAAGGAGATCTATATATTAAGAATATAGACCCCGTTCTTTCATAATATAGAGCCCGTATATTTAGAATATAGAGCCCGTTAGGTAGATATATAGATAAAAGATATATTTAGGAACGAGACTTATATATAGTATAGACTCGAGCCGGGCTTTAGGATAGAATTTTTATAGCTTCTTTAATAATTAATTTAGTATTAGATCTTACGATCGCTTTTAGCTATTTTTATTAAGAATATTTTTTAATAAGATTATAATTAATTACCGAAGCTTTACTTACTTTACGATTTATAGATATAGCTTTAGGGAAGCTATTTACGATTATTATATTATTTATTTAGCCCTCGTAGCCTTAACTTCTGTTAATATACTTATTATGATTAGCCTGGCCGTAATACTTTAATTGCTCCTATTTAGTAAGTTTATTTTATAAAAAGACTAATTAAATAGTATGAACGATGTCTTCCTATACTTCTGTAAAGTTATTTATTCTAGGCTCCTTTGCTTCTTTTAAATAACCTATTCGAAGTTTAGCCAAAGAAATGGAGATAGCCCCAATAAATATTAATTTTAATAACGAGGTTACCTTTAATAAAGACGTTTACGAATAACTTAAAGAACGAGTTAAGAAAGGAGACGTAGATATCGTTAAAGTATAAACTATATATAACGATATTACAAACGAGCTTTAAAACCTTAAAATTATGATTTAATAGTTCGGGAATAGCTTTTAGCGTATTTAAGACCTAGAAAATAAAGTTATTCGAATTAAAGGATAAGAATTAAGTATTAACGTCCAGGCTTTTTAGGAAGAGGTTAATACCCTCTAAGCCGCTATTAATATTATTAGTACTCCCTTTTAGGGAGGACGATAGAAACTTAAGCTTAATATACCTATTACCTATAAAGGTACCCCGGGTACTCTTAAAGGATTTTTAATTTAAATTAAGAATTATCAGAACTTTTACTACGGAGATTTCACTAACGAAATTAAGAAAGTTATATATGCTGCCAGCTTTTTTAGAGGACGAGCCCTTAAATAGTTCAAATTAATCCAGAAGGAATACTTTAATAAAGAAACTCTCGATAAATGCTTTACTGAAGTATGCGATATCTATTATAGCTTTAATAGGTTTAAAGAAGCCCTTAAGTCCTTATTTTAAGACCTTAATAAGAAACGATAAGCTGAGCGCAACCTAGTATAGCTCCGATAGACTAAATTGGTAAAAGAATACTCTACTAAGTTTAGATATCTTAATGCCTAACTAGACCTTACCGACGATACGAAAATATTTATATTCTATTAAGGATTAAAGGATAAGGTTAAGGATAAATTAATCCTACTCGATAGACTAAATAACTTCCTCTAATATAATAAACTCGCTATTAAGCTCGATAACCGATTTTATAAACGAAAAAAAAAAAGAAAAGATCGTAAATAGGAATCTAATATAGGACGTAAGTATTAATAGTAACCTTAACGTAACTTTTAGACTAATTAACGACCCCATAATAACTAAAACAGTAACCGCTAAAGTACCGCTTATAGATAGTACAAAGGTCCTATAGACCTTAGCGTTATTAAAAAAGAAGAAGACCAATTAAAAAAAAAGTTTAAATATTATAACTACGATAAGCTAGAATATATAACTAGGGATTACCGATAACTTAAGTATATTTAGAACTAACCCGTCCTAGAAAAAAGGGCTAACCTTACTATTAAAGAAGTTCTTTATATATAACTATTATAAACAGGTTATTATAACGATAGCTGCCTCATATATAAAAATAATAAGAAATAAACAGGATAATACCTTAAGAAATTAAAAAACAAAGGACGATTAGGATATAATACTATATTACTACCAGTTAAGACCCTAACGGTAATAAAGAAAAAAAAACTCTTAATTAAGACTATTTATATAATACAACGAGAAAACAGCAATAAGAAATTTATTTATAAGGTTAAGGAATAACTTAAAGACCTCTCCCGCAAAGATAAGATCGAAGTACTTAAAAGACTAATTCTTAATTTTAGCATTATAAATAAAGAAAGAATCGACTTTTAAATTAAAGAAAAGGAGATTAGTATAGGAAATAGCTCCTACTAACTTAACGAAAAATCACTTAATAATTTAGACAAACTTTACGACGTTACTTAACAACGTACTTAAATAGAGATCGGTTATAAAGTACTACTTAGCATTAACGATACTAGCTTTAAAGAGGACAATAACAAATTAAGGTATAAATATATTTATTTATTTAAGGATAATTAAGTTATTTAGTTTTATAAAACTAGAGAACGTAAGAAAGACGTAATAACTCCTTATATAGAAAAAGACTATTCTTTATTCGACCCTAAAGACCCTTTTTATAAGGAATTATTTTGGGTAGAGTGCCTAGACGATAAATGCCTTTAGTACCTTATACCTAAATAAAATAGCCACTTCTACTTACGAAGGCGTAATAATAAATATATTAAGGATGTTTACGTAGATAACTAATTATTTAGTTAGACGCTATAGTGCTATAACGATAACGATAAAGTAATATTCGGTCTAGACCTAAATTTCCTTATAAGGTATCTAAATAGTTAATATATAAACTAGGAAGACTATAGATATAACTAATACTAGATCTATTATATTAAAAAGGCTAAGGCCTAGAGAAAGAATCAAGAACGATAAAAAGCCCGATAAAAGAAATAAATATTAAAAAACTAAAAAAGCCAATTACAAAAGAACGATAAAAGATAAGATTAAAAGATAAGTTCCTATACGCAACTAGATAGCGTAACGACATACACCTATAAGTAAAACTCGAAATTTATAAAAAAAAACTAAATACTATTATCGATAGTGGCGTATAAAAAAGCTATATCTTATTAACGGTAATAAATAAGCTCGACCTATTATAAATATAGAAGGATAACCCCTACCGACTATAAATAATAAAAAGAGAACGAGTTAGATATAATTTTAGATATATTAATTAAGAGACTATATACCTTTCGATATATATTAACGATTAGTAAGAATAACTAAAATACGACATTATAGAGATTAGAGATATCGATGTCATCTTAAGACTCTTATAATTATAAAAGTATAACCTACAGATAGATTAGATAACTGGCTAAGTCTAATAGGAGAATCTAGTTATTAAACAACCTTAGAAGAAAAAGGGTTTAAGCGGATTCTTAATAACTCTTAAAAAAAGAAAACGAATACAATATATAGCTTTTATTAAAACGGTGGAAAGCTTTAAGAAATTTATAACCGGCACCGACGATTAGGGATCATAACGGCTCCAAATTATACCTAAGGAGTACCGGAAATATACAAAACTATTTATAAAACCTAAAGAAATAAGATTACTAAAATATAGTAGTTAGGATATAGAGATTAAACTTAAAGAAGAAATATAACCTGGATTTCATCTATTATATCCTATGAACTAAAAGGAATAAGAATACCTTAATGAATATATCGACGAAAAACTTAATAAGGGACATATTCGACTATCGAATTCTCCCATAGGATTTCCCCTATTCTTTATATTAAAGAAAGGAGGAAAGAAATTAAGATCTATAATCGATTATAAGAAACTTAACGAAATTACTAAAAAAAACTATTATCTTTTACCTCTTATTATAGAACTTAAAGATCTACTTTACGGAGCTAATTAGTTTACTACGATAGATCTTAAAGAAGTATTTAACTAGATTCGAATTAAGGAAGGAGACGAATAGAAGACTGCGTTCCGAATATATAGAGGACTTTTTAAGTACCTCGTTATGCCCTTCGGACTCACTAACGTACTAGTAATATTTTAAATAATGGTTAACTATATATTTAAAAAATACGTCGATATCTTTATTATTATTTATATCGACGACGTCCTTATTTTCTCTCCCGACCTCGAAACTTATAAAAAGTATATCTATATAGTATTTTAAAAACTTTAAAATGCTAAATTATATACTGAACCCTTTAAATACAAGTTCTACATATAGAAGGTAGACTTCTTTAAATATATTATTATACTAGGACAAATTTATATATAAACCTCGAAGGTAGAAGTAGTTAGGGACTGGCCTATACTATAAAACGTTAAGGACGTATAAGGATTCTTAAGATTCGTTAACTTCTATTAACGATTCCTTAAAGATTATACTAACATTATTAAACTTCTTGTTACGACCCAACATACATAACCAAGACCAGGGCCTGCCCCGCAGCCTTATGGTAGCTACAGCACGACTATATATATATAGGTAAGCGGAATATATATATTACCTTAATAGAACGGAAAAACTATAGATTAAGTTATATAACGATAAGAGATAAAGGGATCCATATATTAAGAATATAGATCCCGTCCTTTTATAATACAGAGCCCGTATATTTAGAATACGGAGCCCGTTAGGTAGATATATAGATAAAGGATATATTTAGGAACGAGACTTATATATAGTATAGATTTAAGCCGAGTTTAAAAACAGACTTCTATAGCTTCTTTAATAATTAACTTAATATTAGATCTTACGATCGCTTTTAGCTATCTTTATTGAGAATACCTTTTAATAAGACTATAATTAATTACCAAAGCCTTACCTACTTTACGACTTATAGATATAGTTTTAAGGAAGCTATTTACGATTACGATATTGTTTATTTAGCCCTCGTAGCCTTAACTTCTGTTAATATACTTACTATGACTAGCTGGCCGTAACACTTTAATTGCTCTTGTTTAGTAAGTTCGCTTTATAAAAGACTAATTAAATAATATAAACGATGTCTTCCTGTGCCTTTATAAAGTTACCTATTCCGGGCTCCTTTGCTTCCTCTAAATAACCTATTTAAAGTTTGGCCGAAGAGATAGAGATAGCCTTAATAAATATTAATTCTAACGACGAGGTTACCCTTAATAAGGACGTTTACGAACGATTTAAAAAACGAATTAAGAAAGGAAATATAGATATCGCTAAGGTATAAACTATATATAACGATACCGTAAACGAGCTCTAAAACTTTAAAATCATAATCTAGTAATTTAGAAATGGCCCTTAGCATATTTAAAACCTAGAGAACGAAGTTATTCAAATTAAAGGATAAAAGTTAAGCACTAACGTCTAGGTTCTTCAGGAAGAAGTTAATACCCTCCGAGCCGCTACCAATATTATTAGCACCCCCCTTTAAGGAGGACGATAGAAACTTAAGCTTAACGTACCTATTACTTATAAAGGTACCCCGGGTATTCTTAAGGGATTTCTGATTTAAGTTAAGAATTATTAAAACTTTCACTACGGAGACTTTATTAATGGAACCGAGAAAGTTGTATACGCTACTAGCTTCTTTAAAGGACGAGCCTTTAAATAGTTCGAACTAATTTAGAAAGAATACCTTAATAAGGAAACTCTCGACGAGTACTCTACTAAAATACGTAATATCTATAATAGCTTTAATGGGTTTAAAGAAGCCTTCAGGTCCCTGTTCTAGGATCCTAATAAGAAGCAATAAGCTAAGTATAATTTAGCATAGCTCCGATAAACTAAATCGGTAAAGGAATACTCTACTAAGTTTAAACGTCTTAGTGCTTAGCTAGACCTTACCAACAATACAAAAATATTTATATTTTATTAAAAATTAAAGGATAAAGTTAAGGACGAATTAGTCCTACTCGATAAACTAGATAACTTCCTTTAATATAATAAACTCGCTATTAAGCTCGATAACCGACTTTATAAGTAAAAAAAAGAAAGAAAGGATCGTAAGCAGGAATCTAATATAGGACGCAAATACTAATAATAACCTTAACGTAACTTTTAGACTAATTAACGACCCTGTAATAATTAGAACGGTAACTATTAAAATACCGCCTATAGATAGCATAAAGGTCTTATAGACTTTAGCATTACTAAAAAGGAAAAAGACCGACTAAAGAAAGAGTTTAAGTACTATAACTATAATAAGCCAGGACATATAACTAGGGATTACCGATAACCTAAGCGTATCTAAAACTAACCCGTCCCAGAAAAAAAGGCCAACCTCGCTATTAAGGAAGTTCCTTATATATAATTATCATAGATAGGCTACTACGACGATAGCTATTTTATATACCGAAATAATAAGGAATAAATAAGATAGTACCCTAAAAAACTTAAAAATAAAGGACGATTAGGATATAATACCATACCACTACTAGTTAAAACCCTAGCGGTAATAAGGAAAAAAGAACTCCTAATTAAGACTATCTATATAATATAATAAGAAGACGGTAATAAAAAATTTATTCATAAGGTCAAAGAGTAGCTCGAAGACCTATCCCGCAAAGATAAAATCGAAGTACTTAAGAGACCAACTCTTAACTTTAATATTATAGACGAAGGAAAAATCGACTTCTAAGTCGAAGAAAGGAAAATTAGTATAGGAAATAGTTCTTACCACCCTAACGAAGAATTACTTAATAATTCGGACAAACCTTACGACGTTACTCGACGACGTATTTAGACGGAGATTAATTATAAAGCACCGCCTAACGTTAACGATACTAGTTCTGAAGAGGACGACGACGAATTAAGGTATAAGTATATTTACCTATTTAAGGATGACTAAGTTATTCAGTTTTACAGAACCAGAGAACGTAAGAAAGACGCAATAACTCTTTATACGGAGAAAGACCATTCTCTATTTAACCCTAAAGACCCCTTTCATAAGGAATTGTTTTAGGTAGAATGCTTAGACGACAAGTGCCTTTGGTACCTTATACCTAAATAAGATAGCCATTTCTACCTATAAAGGCGCGATAGTAAATATATTAAGGATATCTACGTAGATAACTAACTATTTAGTTAGATACTATAGTGCTATAACGATAACGATAAAGTAATATTCGGTCTAGACCTAAACTTCCCTATAAAGTGTCTAAACAGTCAACATATAAACTAAGAAGACTATAGATATAACTAATACTAGATCTATTATATTAGAAAGGCTAAGGCCTAGAAAAAAAATTAAAAACGATAAAAAGCCCGATAGAAGAAATAAGCATTAAAAAACTAAAAAAGCTAATCGTAAAGGAACAACGAAAAACAAGATTAAAAGATAAGTTCTTATACGTAACTAGATAGCGTAACGATATATACTTATAAGTAAGATTCAAAATTTACGGAAAAGTACTAAACGCTATTATCGATAGTGGCGTATAAGAAAGCTATATCTTATTAACGGTAGTAAATAAGCTCGACCTATTATGGATATAGAAGGACAACCCTTACTAACTATAAATAGTAGAAGGAGAACGAGTTAAATATAATTTTAAATATATTAATCGAGAGACTATACACCTTTCGATATATATTAACGATCGGCAAGGATAATTAAAATACGACATTATAAAAATTAGAGATATCGATATTATCTTAAGACTCTCGTAGTTATAAAAACATAACCTACAGATAAATTAGACAACTAGCTAAGTCCAATAAAAGAATCTAGTTACTAAACGACCTTAAAAGAAAAAGGGTTCAAGCGGATTCTTAATAACTCCTAAAGAAAAAAAAAAAATACGATATATAGCTTTTATTAAGATAATAGAAAGCTCTAGGAAGTTCATAACCGGAACTAACAATTAAGGATCGCAACGACTCTAAACTATACCTAAAGAGTACCGGAAATATACAAAACTATTTATAGAACTTAAAAAAATAAGATTATTAGAATATAATAGCTAGGATATAGAGATTGAACTTAAGGAAGGAACATAACCTAGATTTCACCCACTATACCCTATGAATTAAGAGGAACAAGAATACCTTAATAAATATATTAATAAAAAACTTAATAAGGGACACATTCGACTATTAAATTCTCTTATAGGATTTCCCCTATTCTTTATACTAAAGAAGGGAGAAAAGAAATCAAGACCTATAATTAATTATAAGAAACTTAACGAAATTACTAAAAAGAATTACTATCCTTTACCCCTTATCACAGAACTTAGAGATCTATTTTACGGAGCTAATTAGTTTACCGCAATAGATCTTAAGGAAGTATTTAACTAGATCCGAATTAAAGAAGGAGACGAATAAAAGACCGTATTTTAAATACGTAGAGGACTCTTTAAATACTTCGTTATGCCCTTCGGACTCACTAACACACCAGTAACATTTTAAATAATAGTTAATTATATATTTAAAGAATATGTTAATATTTTTATTATTATTTATATTAACGACGTCCTTATTTTCTCTCCCGACCTCGAAACTTATAAGAAGTATGTCTATATAGTGTTTTAGAAACTCTAAGATGCTAAACTATATGCTAAACCCTTTAAATACGAGTTCTATATATAGAAGGTGGACTTTTTTGGATATACTATTACGTTAGGATAAATTTATATATAAACTTCGAAAGTAGAAGTAGTTAGGGACTGGCCTATATTATAAAACGTTAAGGACGTATAAGGATTTTTAGGATTCGTTAACTTCTATTAACGATTCTTTAAAAATTATACTAACATTATTAGACCTCTTAATAACCTAATATAAAAAGATAACCTATTTATTTAGGATTTTTAATATGAAGAGGCCTTTATTAAAGTTAAGAATATAGTCGTTTTTAAATTAATAACTATAATTCCGGACCCTTAAAAAGCCTTTAAAGTTAAGACCGACGCCTTAAATTTCGCTATAGGAGCAGTTTTAGGATAACGAGACGAATAAAGAAAACTTTATCTATATTGCTTTTACTCTAAAACATTCTATAGAGCAGAATTGAATTAATAAATCTACAATAAAGAACTAATAGCTATTATCGAAGTATTTCGAGAATAGAGATTATAGTTATCTAGAACTAAGTACGAAGTTATAGTCTATATAGACCATAAGAACCATATAAACTTTACGATAAATAAGAATCTAAATAAACGGTAAGTTAGATAGAGCGAATTCCTATCTAAGTATAACTTCTAAATTATCTATCGGAAAGGTTTAGAAAATAGTAAAATAGATACTCTTAGTAGAAGACCTAATTACGAGGTTACGGTCCTTAAGGAAACTTAAATTATCCTTAAACTAGACAAGGACGGTAGCCTTATATTAACTATAAAGCTTTTTATAATAGCTAGAAAGATTAATACTAGCCCGACTAGAAAAATGACCCCTAAGCTTATTATAGAAATTTATAGTATACCCGCATACGGCCACTAAGGAGTCACCAAAATATAAAAACGGATTTGTTAGTACTATAATAAATCCGTTATACGCGCTAAAATTACGGAAGTAATTAAGGACTACGCGACCTATAAAAAAAATAAAAATAGCCTATATAAATTATACAGTAAGCTATAACTATTATAACTACTAACGGAAGTATAGTAATCGATCTTATAAGACTTTATTATTAAATTACTAAAGTCTAAAGAACTACTTACGAATATATAATACGATAACATCTTAATTATAGTTGACCGACTTACTAAGTTCGCCCACTTTATACCCTATAAAGAAGCTAGTAGCGCTAAAGAATTAACGTATATATTCCTTAAAAACGTTATTATTAACTACGGTACGCTAAAGGAAGTAATTTCTAATAGAGGCTCTCTATTTATCTTAAAGTTTTAGAGATCCCTAATTACGTAACTTAGTACAAATCATAAACTATTAACCGCCTTCTATCTATAAACCGATAGTCAGATAGAAAAAATCAACTAGATTCTCGAAATATACCTCCATTATTATATAAACTACGATTAAAATAATTAGGTAATATTATTACCAATAGCCTAATTTATATATAATAATGTAGTTGGTAAAAGCACATAAGAATCCCTATTCTACTTAGTAGCCAATAGTATATAAAGAAGCACGACAAGGACTATAGGCTATAAAAGTAGTAATAGACATAGCGAAACTTAAAGAACTCTAAAAGAAGGTATCTTTAAACCTCGAGTTTATATACTAATATATAAAGAAAAATGCGGATAAATCAAGGATTAGAGGACTAACCTTAAAAGAGGGGGATAGTACCTATCTCCTTCGCCGCAATATTAAAACAAAACGATTAAGCGACAAATTAAACTATAAAAAACTTAGACCTTTCGAAATCATCTAGAAAGTCTCACTAATCAATTATAAATTGAGACTCCTAAATATAATAAAATATTATCCAGTCTTTTATATTTCACTTCTCGAATTAGCACCTAAGGGTTTATATATAAAGGACTATATTATCGTGGAACCTAACGAACTAGAATACGAAATCGAACGAATCATCGACAATAGAATTAAGAACGGAATACAAAAGTTCCTAATTAAATAGAAATACTATAGATACGAGGAAAATATATAAGAACCTATTATAAACCTCTAGAATTCCTAACAACTTCTTAAGGATTACTAGAAGACGGTACTGACGGTCCTAAAGACGTAAACTTATCGCTAATCCTAAAAGAAGACCAATTAATATCGTTAGGAACGCTAATAGCCTAGAGGTCACTTACGACCCACCGCTTATAAGTATTTAATATAAGAAGGATATTATTTTCCTCCTCTAACTCCTATATACTATAAGAAAAAGTCTCTATATGCCTCTCCTTTACCTTCTTACAAATCGCCCAAATGCAAGCAAGGCGACCTGCTACCTTAGAGACCTTAGATTATATCCGAACTAGCTTTTTATAAAGATCGAGTAAAGCATTACTAGCTTCTTCCTCCTTCTCTTCCTATTTTTAACGCTAATTACTTAGCCATCGCATTAAAAAAAAATATTAATAAAAAAGGGTTACGATAGATAGAAATAATATACTTACGACTCGACGCAATAATAAGACCGTCGCAAGGACGCTTTAGGTTTTTATAACCTTAGTATGTCTTTACGCCGTTAGCTATTCGGTACGGGCGCTTAATACGAAAATATCGAATATAAGGCATAACGTCGTTAAAACCAAAACGATTAAATACGTCGTTATAAGCTAAGCAAAGTTTTAAAATAGTATTTTTCGAAGAATGTTTTTTAATACGACCTAATATCGTATTAGTACATTGCAATAAGCAAACTTGACGGACCCTAACCTAGGCTATAAATACTTATTTATAGGTCTACGGGACTAGACCTTTAGAAGGGAGACCTAATATTACGACCTAACATATATAACTAAGACTAGGGCCTGCCCCGCGGCCTTATAGTGGCTATAATACGACTATATATATATAGATAAACGGAATATATACATCACCCCAATAGAACGGAAAAACTATAGATTAAGTTACGTAATAATAAGAGATAAAGGGATCCGTATACTAAAAATACAGATCCCGTCCTTTTATAATATAAAGCCCGTATATTCAGAATATAGAGCCCGTTAAGTAGATATACGGATAAAGGATATATTTAAGAACGAGACTTATATATAGTATAGACTTAAGCCGAGCCCAAGAATAGACTTCCATAGCTTCTTCAGTAATTAATTTAATATTAGATCTTACGATCGCTTTTAGCTATCTTTATTAAGAATACCTTTTAATAAAACTATAATTAATTACTAAAGCCTTATTTATTTTACGACTTATAAATATAGCTTTAGGGAAGCTATCCATAACTACTATACTATTTATTTAGCCCTTACAGCCTTAACTTTTATTAATATACTTATTACAATTAGCCTAGCCGTAACATATATAGAACTTAACGTACATAATAAGCAAGTGGGCCAGACAAGCGAGTGGGCCACCCAACCGCCATAGTGCCACCTACATCATCATAACACACATTTCTCCATCAAAAACAATAACAGTACATATCAAAAATACTCAATTAAACTTAGCAGTTCAGGCTATCCAAAAAGACCGAAACCTTAATATTCGGGCCGCAGCAAAGATCTATAACATCAGTCACGTTACCTTAGGCCGCAGATTAAAAGGAACGTTATTACAACGTAATAATATACCCAACTTACGGAATTTAACGCTGCTAAAAAAGAAAAAGCTAATTAAGTATATTCTCGACCTAGATACCAGATCTTTTCCTCCCCATCTTCGTAATATTAAAGAAATAGCAAATCAATTATTCGTAAATCGTGATGCGCCCTATATTAGGAAGCGATAGGCTTCGAACTTTGTAAAGCAATAACTATAATTATAAACACGTCATTTTCACAAGTACGACTACAAAAGGGCCTAATATAAAAATCCAGTTGTAATAAACGTATAGTTCTTATTTATAGCGAACATAATCGTAAAGTATAGTATTATAAACTTAAATATCTATAACTTTAATAAAACTAGCTTTATAATAAGCTAGATCTCAACCGGTATAGTCATAACTAATACCAAAAGGCGTTTAAATACAAAAATAATATAGCCTAGTAATTGTAAATAGGTTATAGTTATTCAGGCTATTAGTTCGTCAGGTTATAATATTCCGCCATATATCATCGTTATAGGCCAGTATTACCTCTCTACTTAGTATACAGAATCTAGTCTCCTATATAATTAGGTTATTATAACGTTTAAAACTAAATAAATAATAAATAAAAAAGGCCTAAATTAAGCTCGGTACTTTAAACAGCATACAAGACCGCATAAAAAAGGTCAATATCGCCTCCTCATTATCAACAGATACAAAAATTATTACTCTATAGATTTTAAGCTTTTTTATAAAAAGAATAATATTATTACTCTATATATACCGGCTTATTTATCTTATCTACTCCAGCCCTTAAATATTAGATATTTTAGGCCTTTTAAAATGGCATATAGTTAAGAAATTAAGGATAAAATACGTCGGGACAATATATATATTACTAAAGAGGACTTCTTCCCGGCATTTCACAGGGCTTTTACGCAAACGATAACTAAGAAAAACATCTAGGGAGGATTTAGAGGGGTAGGGCTTATACTTTTAAATATAGAGAGTATACTTTTAAAGCTTAACGTGAAGTTATATACTCCGATACCTCTAGGATCCCTCCCAATAATACCCCCGGTATAGACTTCTTAAATACTAAATAACCTAACCGAGGCGTCTTTATAGTCATAACTTATTAAGAATAAAATCGCTTATTATCAAAATAGCTCCCTAACTTCAATTATTAAAACTATAGAGTATCTATCTAAAAGGGCTCGTAGGTTTATATACTAGATCGCTTTATTAAGATCTAAAAACTAGATCCTTTAAAAAGAGAATAACCTACTTAATCGACGCTAGAGAGCTAAGAAAAACCGTCTTTAATAAGGAAGAAGTCTTACTATAGCTAAGGGAGAGGACCTTTAGTCGTAAAGAGAGGCTATAGCCTAGATAAAGGAGGAAACACACTAAAATAATAGTTACTAACCGAGGATTAAGACGGGCTAATAACGATATAGCGTCTACAGGAACACTAATCATAATATACGAACATATTAATTCAATAAGGAAATATCTAAAGAAGAGGACTCTAAATATTTTAGATTAAATAAATAAAGCAGTTATTAATATTTACACCTTTATATCATATAGTCGTAGTTAAGTAGCCCACTCGCTTGTCTGGCCCACTCGCTTATTATATACGTTATATATAAAATAAATTTAAGCCGGGCTTAAGGATAGACTTTTTATAACTTCTTTAATAATTAATTTAATATTAAATTTTATAATTATTTTTAATTATCTTTATTAAGAACCTTTTTAATAAAACTATAATTAATTATTAAAGCTTTACTTATTTTACGACTTATAAATATAGCTTTAGGGAAACTATCTATAACTACAATATATTATTTATTTAGTATCGTAGCCTTAACTTCTATAAACATACTTACTACAACTAGCTAGCCGTAATACTAAGTCGGTGGCGATTAGTAAATACCTAGTCTTATATATCTTTTTAGCTTTAAGTAGGTGCGACCTTTAAAATATAAGGGTGGGTTACGAGAGCTATATTCTAGAGCATTAGAAAGAAGACAGTTGATCGTAGCATTTATTTTCTCCCAAACTAGTATCCAAAGAAGCAAGGGAAGTTTAAATAGAAATTGCAGCTTTATTCAGTATATCTACGTTTCAGTATGAACATCGCGCCGCGACATACGCATTCTCTAACAAGTGGAAAGTAGAACTAACTCGAAGCAATCAGGAATGCCACCAAATTGGCTCCATCTATACTACATGCATTAGACAGTGAAGCAGCCTAGGCAACTCAGGCAAATGGCCTCCACTGTTCCTCACACCAGTCCCAAAACTTCGCAGTGTACCCTAAACCGCCATCGGCTTCAGGCTTCAACGCATTAATAATATCCTTCCTTGGGCAGTCCGAGTCTGAGCGAATGCGTCCCCAAGGGATAACGTATGCGCCGTTATTCTCGAGAGAAACCTCGGGCGACAGGCCCGCGAAGAGCTCCGTATATCCGCCAAACTTAGGGTCGTGGAGTAAGGGGTTAATAAAGAACATAGCTAAGGTGGGCGTCCCAGCGTACGAGCCAGCCTTGAGGTTCCCAGGATTTTGCGTCACGGAAACGATGTCAGGATAGCGGGTAGCCATCTCGCGGCCCAGCACCCAGTTACCGATTTTCGATACGGCGTAGTTCCTGGTACGATCCGAAGTGCCCTTTTCAAGAGTGCTGAAATCGATACCGTTGGTGGGCGACGATGCGTCGCCCAGGAAGCTGGAGGTCCACACGACGCGAACCGAACCGCGTGGAGCGGTGGTGACGGCTGCACGGAGTTGGGGAATCAACAGCTGCGTAAAGAGCTGCGCTGCGATACAATGCATGCCAACCATAGCTTCAAAGCCCTGTTTTGTCCGCGCACCAACCTCGACGCCTAGTGCGCCAGTTCCGGCATTGTTCCATAGGACGTCTAATTTTGATTCTTGCTGAGCGAAGGACGCGGCGGCTTCCTTTACGCTTTCGAGGTCGTTGAGGTCAAGAGGGAGGACTTTGATGTGGCCGGGGGTTTTGGGGGCTGGGGCGGCGCTCGTGATTGCTTCAATGGCCTTCTCTGCTCGTTCCTACTTATTGAACGAGTCGAATGGTCAGCGCTGGAGTTAGGAGTGAATGATGGTAACATTTATTAGACGGGCCAAGTGGAGAAGGAGGATCACTGTTTCCAATGCACATATAAATAAGGTTAAACTGACTTTTGATCTCGACGCCATGTAAATAGTGGCGCCGGTAGTGTAGAGGATTCTGACAAGCTCGTAGCCGACACCCGCATTGCCACCCGTGACGATGAAAACGCGGCCGATTTGTGACGGGGCTTGATGCTCGGTGAAGCTCGGTCTCGGGGGAAACCATTGCGAGCGCATGTTGCGCACAGAAGCGAGCGACATGGCAGCCACCGGTGTATGTGGTGGTGTTTCAGCGTCGTTTATGTTGTCGTGTAATTTGAACAGAAGCCGCGGAATAATGTAGAGAAATTGAAGGGCCTTCCAGACTCTTTATGTTGTGGTAAAATATTACCCGCGCCGCATTTGCTGAATTTGAATAAACGCGTCTCGGCCATGCAATGGCTTTGTAGTTAGCCTTACATGTGAGGAAGCCCAGTCAATGTGTTGGGAGCGGAAAAGGGAGCCTACATGTCATGCTTACCTTGCATTGCATGGTATCCTGCAGCTACACCACGCATAAGATAAGCTTGGTCGAACCAACCCCCCAACTCCGAGCGGAGTTTGGGCGGATTTCTCATCAGGTACCGGGCCTATTCCCGTTTTCTGCGCTCGTATTCAGTTCGTTTGCACTCATGCTTTTTTGAGCACCCTACGGATGAGGATAGTATCATTGTGGCACTGGACATAATCTTTCATCATCAGGGAGATGTGCAAAGCGAGGGAGCTGTACACGTCGGATGATGACGTTTTGCTGGAAGTTCGAGCGGAATGCTAGAGGAGAAGAGGAATATTATGCAATTTTGCATGAGTTCATGAACATTAAGACTGCAAGAAGCCATGCGAGGGTGGTCAGAACGACACTGGGATGACTACCTTATTGAGTGCTCGCCTTACTATGTGGAGTCGTAGACTGGTAATTTTGATGATTTGTGTGCATGTTCTGAGCTGTCTCTGATTCTAAACCAAAGTCCCCGGCGATGTCATTCCAGCCACGACCAACATTTCATGGAATATTCGTATAAGGACCCTGCTGCTAATGATGGTGATTTGTTTGAGAACTTCAAACTCGCAATGCATGTCGACACATTTCCAACTTTACTATCTTCATCTCACTTCGTCAATACGTGAATAGAAATCTGTTATTTAATAAGAAATCTAAGCTTCAGCGATAGAGGTCGCCGTCAGTTTCAATACAATCTTTTTGCAGAGCGCATCCAGCGACGTTGCGTTTATGATGTCCAACGTCGTCACCAGCGCGCCGAGCTCCGCCCGAATCCAGTTCCGCATCTCAACAGCTGCCAGCGAATCGATCCCGTACACGGACAATGGCCGACTGGTCTCCATCGGCTCCGACAACCTCAAGACCCGCATGACGCACTGGCCGACAACATTCACCGTCGCGGCCACCTGAGCCGCAAGGTCGGCGCCACCGGAGCGGAGAAGGATCAGCAACGCCTGCACATCCTTGGAGCCCGAGTCATCCTTGACGCCCGCCCCTCCGCCGCCGTTACCGCTGCGAGAAAACAGCGCGGCGAAGCGGGCATCTGGGAGTAATTGCGATCTCTCGGGCTGGGGCACTGGTATGCCCGTAATCATCTGAGCCGATGACGCTGCGCTCGGACCGACGAGCCCGGCCTGCTGCTGCTGCTGCTGCAGAATTGAGAGGTATACTATTTTGCGCAGAAGTCGCTCGTTGATTCCAGTCCATATGCTCGTATCGAGCTTCTGCTGCATACCGTCTTTCTCGTGGATGTAGCCAACGTCTTCAATAACGCCCAAGTCGACCGAGACGGCCGGCTGGCCCCTTTGCTGGCGGTAGCTAGCGAAGGAGTCCAGGAATGCGTTGCCGGCCGCATAATTGGCCTGGCCCTTTTGGCCCACCACGCCTGAGATACTGGAGAGCATGGTGAAGAAATCAAGCTCCAGGCCTAATTTTTCAGCGGCATTGTGCAAATTCCAAGTTCCGCGAATCTTGCAAGCCAACGCTGCGTGATACTCGTCGATTGTCATTGAGGAGAACGTCCGATCCTACAAACGTCAGTCGCGTTAGCTTTTACTTCCACCCCTGCTCAAGAATTTCTCTGATAAGAGACAAGAGGGATTTGACATACTCTAAGAACCATAGCTCCCTGGATGACGCCGGCAATAGGGAGCTGTGTTGAGCGGAAAGCTCGTTCCACATCGCCTGCGATCGCTACATCTGCTGTGAGGCAATCTATGTCGCTCCCCAGGGCTTTGATCTCTTCAATGACTCCACGGGACTTCTCGTCGCAATGCCCACTCCGAGAAATGACAGCAAGGTGCTTTGTTCCGCTCTTGGCTAGATACACAGCCAGAGACCCGCAAAGTCCCTTCAGGCCGCCGACGATCAAGTAGCAACGGTCATTTCGGAACGTGATCGCCTTCGGAGCTCGCCGGACCTAGAGACGTAGTCAGCATGGAGTGTACAAACATCGAATATAGCAGCCACCGTCTGGTAGCGGTGGATGGAACCACGAAGACTGTACATACCTGAACCGTGGGTTCACCAGTTGGCCCGTCAGAGATGACGACCTTCCCAATGTGCTTTCCAGCCCTCAAAAAGCGGATAGCAGAAGGAACGTCTGAGAAAGAGAATCGATGGATCGGAGCGATTGGTCGGACGTGACCCTCGTTCACGAGCTCGAATAATTTGGTCATAAGCCTGCCGAAAAGAAAAATCACCTGTTATTGTGCCTCTTTCTTACTGGAAGAAATAAATCTTCTCTTGGGGCTGAGTCTTCCTTACCTGGACACAAGATGATCCGGAGCTCTCTCGTGGGACATATCGACCGCCCTGAAAGAGATGTTCCTATCGAACGGCTCCATGGAAAGACTGTTGCGATCAAGTATGTCTTTCTTTCCGATCTCAACCAAAGTTCCACCATCAGCAAGGATGCGCCAAGACTCATCAAGAAGGTCACCCGTAAGGGAGTTAAGGATGATATCGACTCCGCGGCCAGAAGTAGCCGCCAAGATCTGTCTCGCGAACTCTGCTGTTCGTGATGAGAAAATGTGATCATCCGTGATACCGAATGTCGTCTTGAGATACTCTCGTTTCTCTTCTGTCCCAACCGTGACAAACAGCTATGAAATAAGTGTCAGGTATGAGCAAACGATCAAGATGGCTGGATATCTTTACTTACCTCGGCACCAGCATACTGACACAGCTGAATAGATGCGATTCCGACACCGCCGGCCGCGGAGTGTACGAGAACTCGTTGCCCCGAGACGAGGTTTGCCATGTCGAACAGCGAGTAGATAGACGTGAGATACACTGCTGACAGAGTGGACGCTTCTTCAAAAGACATCCAATCGGGAATTCTGTGCGCTCGTCCGGGGGTTGTCTGGATCCGGTTCGCAAACGTTCCCTTATCAAAAACAACAACTCGCTGCCCGGGCTCAAATGATGTTACGTCCCTAGCGACTCTGGTGACTATACCACTACCCTCGCCGCCAAGAGTATGCTCATTTCCGGGCACAATTCCCATGGTCACCACGACGTCTTTACTATAGAGTTGACCCGTAGTCAGTATTGAGCCATAGCCACCGCGTTGACAGTGTCAAGTTCAAGCATGAGTAGGCCCTATGCCCACTTGGAAGAAGAACATGCCAGGACTGTGTTGGGGAGTGGAAGCATCTGAATACTTACTAGTTCATGCCTGCTGCGTAAAGCTCCACCTCAATGTGGCCGTCTCGTAACGGGAGGGAGTCGGCAGACAACTCACCATAATGAATCGCGTCCACATTGCCAAGCCTCTCAGCCCGGAGCCGGATGCAAGACTCACTGGTATGCAGCTCAACCGTTTCAGTCTTGAAATCACTGATCTCATCGCTTTGGAGCTGCGTGAGTTCCTCGTTCGGAACCACTCGACTGATTTGCAGCACTCCCTGACGCTCCACATACTCGCTGTCAAGCCGCTCTGCTTCAATACCCTGGTCTAGCAGCGCGAGGCAAGCATTGACGCGCTCGGCCACTGAAGCTACGTCGGTGTCTTCAACATCCAAGGTGACCAGTCGTAGCCGCGGTTCTTCGGCTCTCAGGACGCGGAAAAAGCCGTTGATAGCTGCCTTAGTGGGATCGGTGACACTGAGCTGTGCGCCCGTTGTAACCCACAGTATGTTGCATTCAGTTTGAATGAGGTGTTGCAAGAGCTGCCACTGAGAATCATCAAGGGAGTCCATAACGGACTGGACGACTTCATCTGTGACCAGCACGGCTTGGCCGGGGGCGATGTCTTTCCCAGGATCAACAGACCTCTGTATATTCCACCTGCCTCTCAGAAGGCGGCAAATGTCCTCAGAGACTTGGCTGCCAGTGTTGTTGGTGAGACTAACGTGGCTTATTGGCTTTGAACCTGTAAAGTAGCCACCCACACTCGGAGAGGCCACTTTTCCAAGACAGACATCATGTCTGAGCGTCTGCAACTGGGCAGTCTTGTCACCAAAAAGATCTTGAATCTGATCAGCTGAGATGGCGCTTTCATCCTGGACGAAAACAAGATATCCGCCAGGCGTCATCGACGCGAGAACGCTGTCTATGTAGCTCCGTAGATCGTTGTAGCTGACAGACGGCGAGGACTTAATGATGGCAACCTCAAACTGACAATCGTCTGCAATCAGAATAGGCTTTGACCTGTCAATCAAGCCAAATGTCTGACTTGAACTGGGTGACGAAAATTGCTCTTGCATGTTCACAAGAGTATTGGAGTCTGTTGAAGTGAGATGGTACCTGGCGTTGGCTGCTCTCATCGCCCTGCTGTGTTGGGAAGTCGCTTGAAGCCATAGACTCGTGTTATCGGACGGTTCTAGGTTCAGCTCCAGAACATTGATCACTGGCTGCTTGTGCGCAATGAGGTCGAGGATGCGCTGAGCGACGACATCCCTGGGCTGAAATTCGACGCCCCCTTCATCGTCCTTTCCTTCAGCTGGTGTGCCCCGAATCTCTGCATTGAGGAACTCCAAGAGTTTCTCGCCTGGTTGCTGAATCAGTGCTGAGATGTCGACATCCCACGACAGGTGAGTGAATGTGTGCCCTGCTACCTCCTCCTCACTTGTCTCGAGTTCGCCGAACTGCAGACCTTTCATCTCAAGCAGAAGATTCCCGGTGGCTGGATCGTACACAGAACAGTCCGTACCATAATTCCTAGGCGAATCCGTCCGCCCAATGCCCAGGTACTTTGCGGAGGCGACTGAGATTGCCTGCACAGGCTGCTCCTGCCGAGCGGTGATAACGAGACTATTGATCACAGCGGGCACAAGGACAGCTCCAACGCTGGTTCTGTCACCTTCCCAAAGAGCCGGAGAGACAGTTTGGAAGCAACCGTCGATACAAGCTGGATGCATTGGGTAGAAAGACTGTCCGTAGGTAGATGTGGGAGGCTCAAGTGATACAAGTGACCGGGACTCTCTCTTCCCCGTTGTAGACTCAACTTCCAGATGCTTCTGGAACGCGGTGCCGAAGTTGTATCCCGCATCCGCCATCGCCTTGTACCAGGAGCTGGCCGGCTTTGGGAAGCGAAGCGGCTCCGTTGCTGCGCTGGGACTGGGTTCGTCTGGATAAGAGGCTTCGATGCGAATCAGGCCGGTGCTGTGCTCCGTCCAGATCGAGTCTCTCTGCGAGGATACTCTGAATTCGTACCATGAACGAGTCGTTCCAGGAACAGGTGTGAGCGAGAGTGTAAATCGTGATTCTACATCCCGCTCAAGCACCATTGCGCGAGAAAACTTGACATCTCTCAGACGATACCGGTATTTAGTGGGGGCAGTTTCTTTCCATTCTGTCACCATCGCCGTCTGATACGCCGCCTCAAGGGCCATTGCAACATAGCCCGCACCCGGAAACACAACCTGATTTCCCAGTTTGTGGTCTTCCAGCCAGGGCATGTCTGCCAGTTTCAACGTCTTCTGGAAGATAGGAGATGGCCAAGGGCTTCCGAGCATCTTCGAGCCGAGCAGATCGTGGTTGATGAACTTTTTGAACCTCCAGTCTTTGCTAGCTAGTGGTTCATGCCAGTAGCTCGTGGAGTGGTTCCATGAGTAATTTGGCAAATCCACGATGAAAGCTGGTCTCGGAGTAGTGTTGTCATGGTTGACCTGCTTTATGTCGACAGAGCCTCCTGCAAGGAACAAGCGTCCCGCAACGTCGAATAGATGAAGCGCGGCATCGTTGCCTCTTTTCAGGGCTGAGACATACTGGAAGCTCGAAGCATCCCCTGAGATTCCTTTCTTGATTTGGGACAGAGGACCAGAGAGAGCATTACTCGGGCCAATCTCGATCATGAAGTTCGCAGCGTCCTGATCCTGGAGAAGAGAAGAGGCGGCCTGGGAGAACCTCACCGGCTGTACCATGTTTCTCTTCCAGTAGGCGGCGTTAGGGAGGGTGTCCAAGAGCTGACCGGTGACTGAAGAGAACATCTTGACAGCTGTTTCCGGCTTCTGTTGAGTGGCAGTTGGAAGTTGCCTTCCTAGCAGAATGCTCTCGTAGGTCTCACCGATGTTAGTCATGTATTCAGAGTGATACGCAAGGTCAACCTGCAGTAGCCTCGCAAAGTGGCCGGCTTCTTTGAGACGCTCTTCAATTCCCTTCAGAGCCGAAACTGGACCGGAAAGTGTCAAGCTGTTCGGGCTGTTATAACATGCGATTTGAGCTCCCTTAGCGGCATCATCGAGGTACGGCGCGACTTCATCGGCGCCTATGCCGACAGCCAGCATCCCCAACGGGGCCTGCAAAGTGGAATCCTTTGCAGCTTGGCCACGGTAAAAGGCTACCGTGATGGCATCTTCGAAAGTGATGAGCCCTGCGGCGGCTGCGGCGGCTATCTCGCCGGACGAATGGCCCACGACGCTTATTGGGGTGATATTCCACTCCTTGAAGATCTGAACGATGGCTAATTGGAGTGCAGTAACGAGTGGCTGAGAGAGTTCCGGTTGGCGCAGAATTTCTGGTGCGCGAGGTTCAGTCAACTCCTCAATAATTGACCATGTTGGAGGTAACGGCAGTTTCTGGAGCGTCGTGTCAAGGTGTTGCAGAACGCGTCTGGCGGTAGGGAATAATTTGACTAGATCACGACCCATCTCGGACCATTGTGCCCCCTGACCGGTAAAGACGAAGGCCGGTCTGGGGGAAGCCATCTTCTTCCCGAAGACCAAAGACTCCTGGGAGATACTAGCAGTCTTTGAAATACCGAACGCTCGGCAGTAGTGACGGCTGCGTCTCTCGGAGAGCGTGTACGCTAAGTCGTTGAGGTTCACAGACACGCCAGGGTTCAGCAAATGCCCCGCGAGACTCTTTACGCTGTCTTTGAGGGACTTCTCGTCGTTGGCTGAGAAGACGAAAAGGTGTGGTCTCACATCAGAAATATCTTCGTCGTCTCCCAAGTCAAAAAAGTCATCTCCAACATTTTGAATGTAGGATGATACATGGGGCGAGTGGTTGGCAGCGTCCAGGACGACATGGGCATTGGCGCCGCCGAAGCCAAATGAGTTCACGCTGGCGCGACGCTTTGCAGACAAGGGCCATTGAACCAGATCCTTCGTGGCTTTGATTTGAAGGCCTTTGAAGTCGATATTGGGGTTGGGGTCGACAAACGTGGGATTGCCAGGGATCAATCCGCGCTCCACGGCTAATATGGCTTTGATCAAGGCCGAGATACCTGCAGCCGCCTCAGAATGGCCAATGTTGCTCTTGATTGAGCCAACTATGAGGTCTTCGGTTCGTTGTGCGGCAAAGACAGCCGAAGCGCCAGTTACCTCGACCGGATCTCCAGCAAGGGTGCCGGTTCCGTGGCATTCGAGATATCCTGTGTCGCTGAACTTGGAAATCCCAGCATTAGCATATGCTGCGCGTATAGCAGCTGCTTGGGCCTCGGAACTGGGGCTAGCAAGACCTGGAGTTCGACCTGCGCTGTTTGTGGAGGTTCCTCGGATGATAGCACGGATCGGATCGCCATCACGAACAGCATCATCCAGTCGCTTCAGGAAGACGGCATTGATGGCTTCGGCCTTGACATATCCGTCTGCCTTGGCATCGAAAGTGTGACATTTCCCCGAGGCCGACTGAGTAGCACGCATCATGCCAATTTCTTCGTTATGCTCGGGATTGATCCACATGTTAGCCCCAGCGACGATCATCCCGTCTGCCTGGTTGGCGCTCAAATAACGGCAAGCGACATCAACGGATACCAGGCTTCCAGAACACGCAGTGTCGATCGTCATGCTACACAGGCATCATGCATTAGTTCGTGAGGTACGGAAGGAAAGATTCCAACATTTCGTCTCCCGAGGCCAACATACCTAGGTCCTTTGATATTTAGAAAGTGGCTTATTCGATTACTAAGGATAGCTCTAGCAACTCCAATCGTGGCCGAGTCTGGTCGGTCTTCAGGATCCCGAGCCTGAATAGCCTCATAATCTGATATCCTAATAAGCAAGATAATTTCCACGGCAGGGAAAAAGGTTCACAGCTCACCTACAGCATTGGCCCCGACGAGGCAGCCAATACTTTTACCGCTCACCATCTCGAGAGAAACACCACTGTTCTCAAGGCATTCGTAGGTAACTTCGAGCAGTTGCCTCTGCTGAGGATCCATTGCAATGCAGTCGGTCTTGCTGATGTTGAAAAACTGGCCATCGAAGAATTCAGGGTTGACGTCCTCCATGAACATGCCGCCTGGCGAATTCATTGTCCTTGGTCTCCTGTGCTCATCGAAGTGCCCCGAGAGATTGAATCTTGACTCCGGCGGGGTGTTCTCAGCGATGCCGCCCTTCTCGAGAAATTTCCATAGGGCATGAGGCGAATTGCAGTGTCCAGGAAGGCGACAGGCTATCCCAACAACGGCGATGGGTGCTTGAGTGGGGTGTTCATTGACACCTAGTGTGTCGTTAGGGACTGCATCATCGACACCAAGTTTGCTGGAACATTCGCTCGTGATATCCGACTGGGACCTAGTATCCGCTTCCGGGGGCGTAATATCACTCATCTTGCTAGCAAGATAATTGTCGGAGCGGAAGGGAAATTGTGAAAGAAAACGTATTTCTGAGTTTTCTTAGACCCAGAATGATCTTGATTCCCGGGAAACTAAAAAGAGCATCGACGAAAGCCATTTAATAAAAGCAATGCCAACTCGTCAATGAACTATTATAAATAAAACATTTATCTATCAACTGCCCTTTCGAATTGCCATAGTCGGTGACTACTATGGGCCTGACTCGATGTGAGAATCAATCTGTGAAGTGCATGGAATCAAAGCCTCCACGACCTAGCAAAACTGTCTTTGATTTTCGATAGCAGAATCATGACACTCTCACAACCAAAATCCAGCCCAATCTAGTAGCCGCAGATGTCCAAATTCGGTATTGCGATGACAGCGTAAGATGTGCAGCGTCATGCTTACTTACCTGTTCAGTATGCAAAGAAATTTCTGCAAGGCAAGATGTGATTACGTGCATGAACCAGGAGGTAAGACGACAATGCATATGTAACCAACATCCTTCGAGGAGTGATTCGGCATGAACCCTGTCGGTCAGTTCAGAGGCAGCCTTTTCAATGCCGTTTAAGCGGATAGGGGCAATCTGAGGTTGCGCAAGTACAGAGAGGGCAACAATCGACGGCATACCATAAACACCAGACTCCCTGGCACAGCGACAACTGGAACCCGATTTTTATACTGCAAAGGTATTTCTCTTCTTGCTAAACTACTGCAAATACAAGATGGCCCATCGCCAAGATGTCGAGTTTCCGACGGTCGACGGCTTGAAGTTGCGTGGAAATCTTTATCCCGCCGCACAAAAAGGCCCTGGAGTCATCTTAACCCCAGGGGTAAGTGTTGTCTTGCCCCAGAGGCAATTCACGATCCTGTCTTCTAACGCGCCCGAGCAAAGTTCAACTCCACCAAGGAGATTTTCGTCGCAGAGATCGCAGAGTTTTTCCAGCATGAAGGGTTTACAGCTCTCGTGTTTGATCCACGGTCAATCGGCCAGAGCCAAGGGTCGCCACGCAACGAAATTGATCCAACCCGCAATGTGGAGGACTATCATGATGCGTTGACCTTTCTCAAATCCCAAGAGCTCGTTGACAGTTCACGCATCGCCTACTGGGGATTCAGCTTCAGCGGCATGGTGGCACTCAATGCGGCCGCACTCGATAAGCGCGCCAAAGCTGTCGTAGCCGTCTCTCCTCTCACCATATTTGAGTACCCCGGACAGAAGTGGCCCAAAGTACTGGCAAAAGCGATGAGAGATCGCGAATCTCAGCTCAGTGGGAACGAGGCGTTCACCCTGCCTATGGTGAATGAGTCTGGCGAAAACCCGGCCGGATTCGGTTCTGGAATCGACAAGGAAGGATTTAACCTGATTGTGGGAGCCAAGTCCCTAGTGCCTGACTTCAGAATGTCCACTACGTTGAAGAGCTACTATCACATCGCCGCCTGGCAACCTCTGGGAATGATTCCCTATGTCTTTCCGACACCGGTCATGATTGTTACGCCGGAGAACGACATTGTCTCTCCAGCCAAAAAACAGAAGAATCTCATCTTCGACCGGATTGAGGGCCGGAACAAGCGCCATCTCGTTGTTGCAGGGAAGGGACATATGAACGTATTGAGTGGCAGCGATTTCGCTAAGGTGCTTGGTGCTCAAGTCGAATTTCTGAAGTCGGTACTCAGTTAATCTAAATGTTGCGAGTGACATGATTAGGTGTCTGGATAGAAACCCCTTTCTAGATTATAAATCGACTCTCCGCGTCATTCATGAAGCTGCGAGTTATCGTAAGTCTCAAGACTACCTCAAAGTATGCAATTTGAAGAAAGCAATTCCAGACATGTTCCATCGGACTCAACTCTAACTTGATATCCTCTAACTCTTGAAACCAGAAGTTTGACCGTTTAGTGGCCCACGTCAATTTAATCCTAAATTCAGATGCACCGAGTCTACTGGACTTTTTGTATGGATACCAACTAGGCCCCCTTTGTAGGGTCCTTTGGAGACGGAACTCAATGTTTTCTATCAATGACTATCGACACGCATCCGGAGAAGAGATCATCTCTTCCATATGGAGTATCAACGCACTCGTACGATGTGGAAGAAGTCCAACCAAGTCTTCTCTCTTCATAGACACTGACATAAAGTATCAGACGCCGCACTAAGTTAGACCTGCCAGATTAGCATATTGGCTGCCAGACTGCGCCAATCTTACCTCAGGGCGGTCAGCATGACCTCCTAAGCGAATATGCGGTGTCTGCCCTGCATGACACGGCGCAGCTTACCTTGCATCTCAACCCTGACTTCACTCAGATTGGGTGGTGGGTAAAACCACGTTGCGTAGATGTGTGATTGCGCTAGTTCAGCTTCTCGGCAATCATGCCAACTCTCGTAATTTGATTCCCAGATAGCACAAGTTTGTTCATTCCAAGTCGATCCTTCGATCCTTTGACGGAAATAGCTCCATCATGCCATAGTCGTCGCACCAAAAAGAAGCTCAAGACAGTGAAGGCGTAGCTTGTAAATTTGATTGCTAGGGCTGGGCCACTTCAATACACGCCATTGAAGCTGTTGGTAATCTATCCCAGGGGCGCAGTTTGCGTGTGCATTGAATTAGCGAACGACGAATGCAGAGACGACAGATCAAAAGTATCGGGCAAAACAAGCCACAATGTGAGCGTAATACCCGCATTGAAATGTTTATGTGGTATAAAAGTTGACTGATCGGCAAGTCAAGCGCACGTTGACTAAAACAATCAAGCACGAGCGCAGATGCTGGGTTGCTTTTAGTCAACTAATACTCGCAACGTCTTTGCAACGACTTGCCCTCCGTATTCCTTCTTACAACATCTCGTTTCAGCATTTTGAACCCTGTATGAGAATTTCTTGGCTTGCCTGCATCAAATCACCATGGCTTACTATTCAACTTCGCGGTATCTTTGGAGATGGTTGTGTTTCTGGCTGGTACTGCTTCAACCAGGCCTGCATCATCTGTCAATCTTCGTGTCAGCTGCAGCAACAAGGCCTCCATGCAGATATGTCCCTGGAGATGCTGGATGGCCAAGCGCGAGTGACTGGTCGCACTTGAATGAGACTGTTGGCGGGAGGCTCATTGCTACGGTCCTTATCGCCCACGTCTGCCACGATCCGGATTATGCAGAGGAAAGATGTAACTCTTTGAAGCAACAGTGGGGTCTTCCTAGCTTGCAGTAAGTCCTCTGCGTATGCAGTATTTCCTTCGCGCCAAAGCTCATACTGAACTTGCCAAATCTAGTGTTCCGGAACCTGCTGAGATCTTGGCGCCCTACTTCCTGAACAACAGCTGCGATCCCTTCGGATCGGAATCGAAACCCTGCACACTTGAAAACTATGTCAGCTATTCGGTGGATGTACGAGGCGTCGATGACATCATTGCGACCGTCCGGTTTGCCAACAAGCATAACATTCGCCTTGTGATCAAGAACACAGGCCATGAGTAAGTTGGAACCGCCCATCAAATGTATGACTGGCCCATATGCTAAAGCAGGGCCTGATAGCTTCCTCGGCAAATCGACTGGTAAAGGAGGCCTCGCTATCTGGACACATCACCTCAATAGCGTCGAAGTCCTACGGGACTACAGCAAGTTCTACTACAAGGGTCCCGCCATGAGACTTGGGGCTGGCGCTATGGGAGGTGATGCAGCTCTTGCTGCAAGTCAGAATGGGTACCGTGTGGTAGCCGGCACATGTAGCACTGTGGGCATTGCTGGTGGTTTCGCCCAAGGTGGAGGCCATTCCCTCCTATCAGGTATTTACGGACTCGGCGCCGACAATGTTCTTGAGTGGGAGGTTGTAACCTCAGATGGCAAGCATGTGGTTGCCACACCAAATGAAAATGCGGACCTGTACTGGGCCTTGAGCGGTGGAGGAGGCGGCACTTTCGGAGTGGTAGTGTCCATGACGACTAGAGTCTTCGAAGACGGTCCAGTCGGTCGAGCAAGCCTTGGGTTCAGTACCGCTAGCACTGGAGGAGACGAGAATTTCTGGGCAGCTGTGGATGTCTTTCACAATCATTTACAGCCACTTGTCGATGACCATGGTATTGTCCTCACTTACACGCTGGGCAAAGACAGCCTTATGGTGTACGTCATCACAGCACCTAACCGCACATCTGACGAGGTTTCGCTGCTGTTGTCCCCACTGCTAGCCGACTTGAGTCAGTTTGGGCTGTCCGACCAAACCCTGGGCTTCACCGCAGCCGACGCAGCGACCTACTACGAGCATTTCATGTCGACACTAGGACCGGTTCTGTCGAACGTGCCATCAAACCAGCTTACGTCCGGTCGAATCATTTCGAGAGATAACATGGCAAACAACAGGACGGGAGTTGGCCGGGCTCTTCGGGGCGTTACTAGCAGTGGGCACTTTAGTTTTCTTTGTACGGCAGTCAACCTCGAGAATACAAGTGTCCAGCCGGTTACCGATAACTCGGTGCAAGAGCACTGGCGGGACGGACTCGTGAGCTGCGTCGTGGCAGGGGTCTGGGATTGGACGATCCCCTGGGATCAGATGGCTGCTAGGCAACACGAGTTGACCAACATCATCGACCCCCTTCTGACGAGTGCCACACCTGGATCTGGAACCTATCTGAATGAGGCCAACTTTCAGCAATCGGACTGGCAGTCTGTTTTCTACGGTGGCAAATATGCAAAGCTCAAAGCGATTAAAAAGGTATGGGATCCTCTCGATCTCTTCTACGGTCCTACAGCCGTAGGAAGTGAGTCTTGGTCTGCAGATTCTGCAGGGCGTCTCTGCAGGACTGGCAACTGAGTCGGAGTCGGAGTAGGACTTTCTCGTAAAGGTCTTAGCTGTAGCCAGCGATGGCGGAGGCTTTGTGATATGAGTTTAGTTCACATCATGTCAGTATACAGATAGTATCAACTTCTTAATGCGAATCATTTCCCCCTAAGATCGAACAGTAGTTGTTGAACTGAGGTGTTACGTGTATTATTGCCACAAGCTCCGACTCGTATTTTGCCCCATAATGACGAGTCTTTCAGTTCAATAACTGGACTCATTTCAATCTAGAATCATCCAAACGACAATACGGTTTGAGCCTTGAGATTGTGACATAGTCTAGGGTTTACACTAATTTTCAGTTTCAGCCTAGGAGGCGTGACGTGATGTTGGTTTAAGAATCGTGGTCGCAAAGCTACTGGTGACATGCACTAAGTTCCATTTCAGACAGCTGACAACTAACTGACTTGCTCAAGACAGACGTGCTGGGGAGTTCTGATCCACCTTTCGGCGCGATGGTTTGCAGGGGTGCCATCGCTTATCCTGCAAAACGATGTTGTGCAACATATTACGATTGACACCTGTCAGAATCCTGAATGAGCATCAGTCAACATTACTGCAGCAAGGGCTCGGCTAGCCGCTGACCGCACATACAAGTATATGACGATTTGCTTACCCATTACGGGTAATGCAAAGTAATGGCGGAACAAGCGACCAAATCAATTGTGGGTACAATATGCAATGACCGTAAGCATGACAGGCTAGATCTTTCGAGCGACACTGAAACTTTCTCGACGTCTCTGCTGAATGGCCTGTTGGTGTTTCGTAGACTGACAAGAACTTGTCACATTGAATGGCCTAATAAAGACATGTGTTTGGCAGATCTGAAGTTGAATGATCAACGACGCCATGTACAGCATTCCATGTTTATGAAAGCATAAATCACTTAGGAAATAACAATGGATTCCCTGGTCAAGACTTCCAAATTCGCTACCCAGAGAGTGTGGGCGAACTCTGGAGAGCTTAAATTATCATTTCCAATCCTTCTGTTGTCGATCGGTGTGGTGTGGCTTGTGGGATGCCTCTTTCTGGCCATCTACCGCCTGTATCTCAGCCCGCTAGCCCAATTTCCCGGTCCTAAGCTCGCGGCCTTGACACAATGGTACGAGGTATACTTCGATATGGTTAAAAACGGTGGCGGCCAGTTTCCTTTCGAGATCAAGAGAATGCACGACATCTACGGCCCTATAGTGAGAGTCAACCCTTTCGAACTTCACGTCGATGATGCCGACTTCTACGATGTCATCTACGCAACGAACAAGGCATACGACAAGATGGAGCACTTTCAGTACCGTTTCAACGTCCCTACAGCCACTTTCAGCACTTCCAAATCAGATGAACACCGTATTCGCCGCGCAGCCATCAGTCCGTTCTTCGCCAAGTCGAGATTGCGCGGGCGGAATGCGCAGATTCAGGAATTGGCTGACACCATCTGCGACCGACTACGAGACGAGTGGGCTGGTAAAGACAAGGTACTCGACATCGCTGACATGTGGAGCTGCTACACAGCGGATGCGATCATGGACATTGTCTTTGCGAGGCCTAAGAACTTTTGCCGTTACCCCGACTTCAAGTCTCCATTCACCCTGGCTATCCGTAACATGTCGGAGTACGCACACATCACGCTTCATTTCGGCTGGATCCTTTCCCTGATGAATCTGTTCCCGAACAAGCTCGCCAAGGCTCTGTTTCCTCCCTTCAAACCCATCATCGAATTTACAGAGGCAAGTCTTCTGCCACCCTAGCTTGTTATTCTTCTACCCTTACAAGCCCCAAAAAGCTTAATGATGACTAACGTTAGATCAACAGGAAATGTCTGAGCAGGTAACAGAAATCATGCAGGGTCGAAACTCAGAAGCAAAGGAATCATCCCAACCCACAGTTTTTCATGACCTACTATCTTCCGACCTCCCGCCTCATGAACTACGGCCCGCCCGTCTCATTGACGAAGCCGTCGGCTTGGTTGGGGCTGGTACCGAGACTACGTCGTGGAGCTTGACTATCGGGACATTCCACATACTTGACAATCCCAGCGTGCTCAAGACTCTCAAGACCGAATTAGAGGAGGCTATGCCCGATCCTAACGTTCCAATGACGTGGGGAGCGCTGGAAGGATTACCTTACCTAAATGCCGTGGTCAAGGAAAGTAAGTATTCAGAGATCCCATGCCGACTTTCGGTCCAAACAAGCTCGCGAACATGAGGTGCTAATGTCTCATCCGAATGCAAAGCCCTGCGGATAGCGTTTGGGGGCGTGGAACGTCTGCCCCGAGTTAATCGGAGCGGCGTGTGGAAGTACCGTGAATGGACCATTCCAGTAGGGACACCGGTAGGCATGGATCAATACCATATGCACATGAACGAGGATGCATTTCCAGAACCGTATACATTCCGGCCCGAACGATGGCTTGGAAACCCACTGGGCCCTGGCGGCAACAAACCACTTACTCACCACCTCACAACATTTGCTCGGGGCACACGAATGTGTACCGGACTCAACCTTGCGTATGCAGAGATCTTCATCGGTATTGCAACGCTCTTCCGCCGACACGATCTGGAGCTGTTCGAGACGACTAGACGAGATGTTGATTTCTTCCGCGAGCAGCTGAAGGCTTCGCCATGGCCGGGTAGTAAAGGAGTCAGGGTCCTCGTGAAATAGCTCGCCTTGACAAGTCAGCAACTTTCGGTGCTAACACATCGAGCCAGAGGCTTAGATGGGTATAGGGACTGGCTACAATAAGTGATGCGGCCATTGTGTATGTGTGCGCACGGCATGACTTACTTGATTGGGGGGTTTTGTGTGTACCCCAGCAAGCATAGAGACAAAGAGATGGACACTGCAAGCCACGTAGGCCAAACCTCGGATTCATCGATTATCACCCATTACGTCTGTTGGCAGTTGCTGAGGCATGTAGACCGTGATTGTCTCCGCCGCCTCGCATTGTTGGTATTTTGCTTTACAGCGTTTCCGTACACCAACCACAATTTTCAGTGCCTCGCAGCGCGCTTCCCATTTGAAAGATGCATGTGACCTAGCTCGCTAATAACAGTCCTTTTGAAAGTAGACATGAGCAGGTGAATGCAGTATTAGGGAGTAAATTAGGGAGCGCTATTGAGGTATACCGTATGCGTGAAAATTAGAAGTATGCGTGAACAAGGAGTAATGTAATGGTAATGGGCTGAGTTCATCTTTCGTTCTAATACCAAAAAGAAATCTTAAACGTGCTGTAGTCCTCCTTTGAATGTCTAATCTAAATGTCTAGAAAGGAGCGACTGGGTGATATGAGTGACTGACTGGTAAACGACCTTAAGTCTTTTCGCAGTATCCTAGCAATAACTCAACTACATCCTTGTGTCCTGCGTTCACAGCGAGATAAAGCGGTGAATAGCCATCCTTATCCTTAGCGTTGGAATCAGCACCGTATTGTAATAAGAGTACGGCTACAGCCTTGTTGCCTTCCGCAGATGCAACGTGGAGAGCCGTTCTTTTCTTGATGTGGTCGCGAATGTCGACGTCCATGCCATGGCGAAGGAGTGTTGCTACAATTCCATCGTCCCTGCTCCGGGCAGCAACATGTAAAATGGGAACCAGGGGCTCAATGGGTTTGACGATGTTGTTGGATGCTTCTGTAATGTTGCTGAGCGCTGGCGACGGTGTTTCAAAAGATGGATTCGAGAAATGAGCCTGGGCCGACGCAGACTCCTTGTAAACATGCCTCGCTACCCTTGAATCTGGTGTGTTAACAAGGAGCTGGGGTACCGAGTCTGAATCATCCAGCCGCAGGTCGTTTGTTGTTTGCGCATGGTCATCTTTGACGTCCCCTTCCAGCGGCGAGATTGAAGAATTGAGGGATGCGTGGAAGCGATCGCTCCACAAGTACATAGACTCGGGAAACGGCAAGAATGTGTCCGTAGATTTATGAGAATATTCGTCATTATCGACGGAGCAGTTTAAAGTAGAGAGGCATCCGGTGTCAACGAACAAGTGGTGTTCCTTCTCTTGCGAGCATGGAGTCAAGGGATAGTTTGCGTCAGCAGGCTCGCCGTTCTGACCAATAAGCGAAAAGCCGCAATGTTGTGCATCCCAGGTGGCAGCGTTGGATCCAGCCGACATTCGTTGTGGCTGTTTTTCCAGGGCTTTCTTTCCTTTTTCATGAAGCTGACTGTTAGTAATTCTTCATGGGGAATGGAGTTTCAAAGATGGGCTATCACTAACGTCGGAATTTGCGCTGAGCCAACCTGTTTTGCGCTCTTCGACGTTCATTTGCGTTCGAGTACTCTAGATCAGGATCACAGTTGTAAGGAGTGCTATTCATGATCTGCGAAACCACTGCCGTCGAATCCTAGCTCCGATCGCGGTGGAAGCACAGAGTGTCCAGGAGGCGGCTGAAGGCAAGTAGACGGTGTCATCTGTCCATCATTTGTAGACTTGGGAGTGAGAGAAAGCGGAAAGAACCTTTGCCGTGAACAAAGGGGGGATTATTTAGGCAATGGGGAAAGGCCTTTTTAAGTCTCTTTGGTGCAAGTTGTCGTAGGATTAGATTGGGGCAAAGGGAGTGCAAAGAAGATAGGAACCTATCTGTGCCTTACTGAGTCTTGTTGATGCAAGTTTCCCCTGTTACAGATTGTGGCAAAGGGTGTACAGATAAGAAGGCACTTTCTCTGTTGAGACAATTGCGGCGTATGCCATCCGTATTGACAGTCTACTGGTTCGCTAATCTGCCAGTCAGCTATTCATCATCAGGGTCAATGCGGGTGGAACTGACGTCTAACAATCCAACAAACAAACAAACAATCATAAATCTCAACAATTAGCGGACTTGCAGCAGAGCTGACTACGGGGTTGCTCATGCCAAGCTGTCGAAAGCGTTCTGTCGCCCCTCTCTTTTCCTCCTTCGGAAAGAGAGATGTCTAGGCACGGAAAGGATATAAGATTTACTTCAACACAAGGAAGACCTCCAATCATTGCTCCCTGATCCCTGATCTGACATATGGATGTTATTAAGAACTTTTGGAAAATGTGCCTTGTGAGGCGAACAAAAGACTGTCACGTGCGCTCTGATGCATACACGATCAACCCCGACATTTATGACATGCTCCGGAGTTCAATACATCAGCGCAAACCTGAGTCAAAGTTTACCCAGACGGAGAGAATTTTAAGGAAGGGTAATAGTGGCTTCCTAGTCGCGCTATCGTATTCGACCCCAGGGGAGGTGTATCTTTCATGAAACATCGCTGATATCGTCAGTTTTCCAATCCCGGAAATCAAAGGCTGTGCTCTCGGATGCAAATCATCCTTGTTATGAACGATAGCAGATATCTACGAGAGACGGAGAATCCTAATAAGGTGATATCACTTGCATGATGCATGTCACGGTAAGACTGATAGCTGACCGAGGCTTGGAATGCCTAAACGTTTGACCAGAAGAAGAGCTGTGGATGCTCCGATGTAACTTGATTTAGGCAGCGCAACTCGGCTTTTCTCGAATAGGTTATATTATAAAGGTCAGCAAGAAAACACAAGCCGGCTAAATAGGTAATAAAGGGGGTTAAAACGGGACGCGCTGCCCATACCCATCCAAGGCGAGGTGAGGCGAAGCCGGTGGTTCGTATTGTCCACCAACCAACATTGATCCCTCCGGGCCGTGCCGCGCGACTGCACCCGTCTAGCCCGCTCCCCCCACCCAGCGCCGTTTAATCATGATGGCCCTGGCTATTCAAGCTAGGGCATCGCGGGCTTCGGCACCGGAGGTGCATTAATAAAGGACTCGCCCCAGTGGCACAATAAGACGGATGTACCAAAGTCCCTGTGTCCGTCTCACGTCAGCAGGTATCAAAAATCAAGAATGATCCTTTTTCACGACATTCAGAAGGGCTCTTCTTGGATACTTTTGTGCAGAAGACACCATTCAAGACCCAGATGGCGTCCCCATCACTCACCCATTAGACGATTGTGTCCATCCCGCGCCGGGTGGGGGCATGCAAGAGCCCCTAAAGGCCGCAAGTACATATTTATCTTCAGGGCTAGTTCGGACGGACCGGCCGGTCCGGGGACTACTCACAGGGCCCACACTAACTCAGTTTTGACGTAAGATACGGATAACTTAGGCAAGCGTTGAGCAGGACATCGAGATGAGAACTAGAGCTATGACAAACATTGAATAACATTGAACAATCAGCATTGCGTATAGGTATTCTTGCGCGCATAGACTCTCTGACCGCGAATGTATTAAACTCGAATCTACTCCCGATCAATCACGCCGACTCTCTCATCAAAACCTCCACCAGAACGGCGAAACAGGAGTCGCTCGAAGAGATCAGCTCCCGCCGAATATTGCCTAGTCCCCTGCTGCTAAGTTTCCATGTGTAACTTATTGTCCTTCACGTTCGGCTTTTCTGCTGTAAGGAGGCCCTAGAGGAAGTTCAAGACCAGGCGTCGGCCTTGTGAAGAGTCGGCTTCTCATCCCAGGTCTTGGGAAGTGTCCTAAGAAGCTTCATGTAGGCTCCTAGCAATTGAACAAATACGGCAACGGCGGCGCCGGCAATGCTCATGGCCCATGCGTTGTGCAGACCTCGCATGTACGCCTTCAACACGCCGGTCAGAGCATCACCCGACAGGACGTTCTTCGAGTCGTACACGCCAATGCCGAGAACCTCGGCCGGAGAGACCATCGGTGCCAGCTCAGGCAGACTGCTGATGAGACCGTTGTTGAAGATAGCCTGAGCCATGCCAATGCCAAAAGTACCTCCAATGAATTGGAAGAAAAGCACGTCCGACATTGCCGTGCTGTTGTCTTGATTCGGGGTGATGGCGTTGGCGATGATGACTGGTGGCTGCATCACAAGACCCGTGCCGACGCCGGCGACAAATTGGAAGCCAATCTATTGCGCGCCAGTTGAGTCGATGTCCAGCATGTAAATGAGGCCGGCTCCAATAGCGGCGAGCGATGCACCGGTCATCAGATACGGCTGGTTCCATCCGACGAGAACGATAACAGGAGCGGAGAAAAGGCTGAAGAGGACTGTTGAAGATTGGTGTTAGTGACTTGTTGATGATGAGGCAAACTTCGTTCTTCAAAAGGTAGACTTACTCAAGGGCAGAATAGTTGGCAGCAAACGGATATCACTCTGCAGGGGTAAAACCCCATTGACAGCCTGGAAGTAGATGGGAAGATTGAAGGCCAGGGGGAAGAATGAGAAGTTGACCTTGAGCGCAGGCTGGTCAGCCAAAGTGCCTGACATTTATCCGCAGGGGAGAAAGACAGGGAGAAGGACGGAAGTATTACATGGATACGAAGACTGCGCAAGCCGCGATGGTCCTACGCTTCATGAGGCGGCCATCAAGAGGATGACGAGGAAAAAGAAGGCGACGAGCAGGCCGATGACGGTACCCGAGTTCCAGGCCTTGATAACACCCTCGTGTTCAATGGCGAGGATGAAGCACGCCCGCCAAGAACGACGACGACACTCGGGAGATCCAGATTATGCATGAAGTCCTTCCAGCCGATGACCTCGATCTTATGATGTATAGGAGACTTGAAGAAGAAAGTGAGCAATAGGATAGAGGGCGCCCCGACGATGATGTTGATGTAGAATCTGAGGAAACATCCGGTCAGTACAAGAGTTGCCAGATATCAAAGAAAAATTGCTTCGGACACTTACCACCAACGCCAACTAAGACGGTCTGTAAAGGCGCCACCAAGGCCACTCAGAAGACCGAAAAGGGCGGGGAAGAGCTTGTGCACGACAGAGACAGAGACAATGAGGTAGACTCCGCTTGTCATGCCAGTACCTCCAAAGCCCTGGATGGCGCGACCGACGATGAGAGTTGTGCTGTTCTCAGCCAAACCTGGAGTCACGGGGCGAGATCAACAATAGTACAGTCAATTAAGTATTGGTCACTTGGCGACGTAATGGGCTACTTACCACAGATTAAACTGCCAAGTTCAAGACTACTGCGGCGGGCAAGAAGACCCATTTGATGCTGGCGTGCTTGAAGGCCTTTCCCCAGAGAGAGACGAAGCCAGCGAGTGTGAGTAGGAAACCGGAGCCGTACCATCCGGCCTGGTCCAGACTTTGGAATTCGCGATTGATATTAGGAATGGCAGTAGCAATGATACTCTAAAGTGCATTGTGGTGTTAGCATTGTCAGGTAAGGTACCTAGTCGATATCGTCATGTGGAAGAATAATAGGTGGGAAGAGGCAACCAAAGGGTTACCATGTCAAAGGCAACAAGAAATTGGCACAAGAGCAGGGAGGCCATGAGAATAAAGAGCTTCATACCGGTGGCACAGTCGCCCTCTTCTGGCTTATCGTCATCGCCACCGGCGCTCCCATTCCTCTTCTCGCTATCGATAGGTGCTGTTAGACCAGGGGCTGTATCGTGACTATGGCTGAGGGTGACCTCGGCCTTCTTCTCATAAGAGTGCGTCAGCTCGGCACTAGACTATGAACGCGGTTGATCCTCTGACGTCGCGGAAGTCATTGTAACTGTGTTGTGTCGGTGTCTCTCCGATTGCTGCTGCGATGCTGTCTGCTGTGATAATGGAAATAGTGTCTTGCTATTCAAGGACGACAATTTGAAAGACCCCGGAGTTATCTCTTGCTATAACTACGGTATTTCTGTGATGAACTTTGTGATGAACCGGCTACAGAGGCACGGAAAACAAGAGATGAGAGTTAGTTTTTATTTTACTAAAAAGGCTTTGCCATACCCGTACTTGGTTGCACCTATGCCTTCCCCTAGTGAGATTGCAGAATTTCAAAAGGTACGGACCTAGCGATAGAGTCGGATCAATGTGGACTAAACCGGTGCAAGATTGCGCCGGCTCTCAATTGTGCGGTACGGCGTGCCCTGCAGTCGAAAGACGAAGGCGCGGCGCAGACGCATTCTTCTCATTGGATTATTGGGAAACACCACGGCTCAACACCCTACACGCCCCCCGGGCAATCGGGAATAATTGTCCCATCTCTCCGCCTTTCCCAAGTCATCAATGGCAGCTGCCAAGCTGTCAATTGCGAGAAAAAGTCGATAGTCAACATAGGCAGGAGTCACTTACGATTGCCCATTCGTAGCGTTGCCTAAGGGCTCTAGGCGCTATTCGCACCAATGTTATCGTTTCCGGTTTGATAAGGCCCGATGTCTAAGAAATGACCTTATGCGCACTGCGGCGGGATTCGGGGACTAATTCTGAGGCGCACCGCTTACGCTGAAACCATCGGGGGATTTATGTACGCGGTACATGTACCACAGGTTGCAATAGTTAACACAAAATCAATGACATTTCCTTTCTGTGACTTTGTACAAGGTCTGAAATTGTCCATGAGTAAGAACCTGGCTATTTTGACTGTGTGCCACTGCCAATCAGTGCTTACGTAGTTAACTCCTTCCCGTCATCATAGACGGGTCATTCATACCCATTCAACTGCCAACTTACGGAATCGTCAATTGCGGTCGCAGGAATAAGTAACACCGAACCATGTCTAAGTCACTGCAGTACTCGCGTACGGCGCCCAAATATCCGGCCTCATCCAGGCTCCGCTCTAGCCCCACCCTATCTCCGCAATACTCACATCCCAGCCGGCCGAAACTCGGCCCCGAATAAATGCCAAGCTTGCCGGTAGACCTGGGTTATTGTCCCAACCCAACGATAAGCTGCAGACGGCACGACATCGTGTATTGAGCAGTGGACACATGCGAAGACCAGCCGGCTTTGGGATCAAGTGCACCTGGTGCTGATAATACAAATGCCGTGAAGAAATCCCTGGGATATTGTCCGGTTTGTCATTTGCCCAAGCTAATATGAAACCGACGATGAATCGTGGATCGCTATCAGAAGATCATTGATCACATCAACAGTGACAGCTTGCGGTCTTTTCCCCAAAAGCGATGGAATAAGCCGATACTGGAGCCGAGAATTATCAACCAGCTGCTAAATGATGCCCTCAGCGCCCCTTTGACATGCATCGTATGGTAGTTGCGCAACAACATTCGCGCTGCATTTAGTTCCTCGGGATAGTCAGGGAAGTGAAAGATTTTTTGGTGAACGACAATGCTCGTCCGGGGAGAAATTGGTGCATTTAAGTCATTGAAAGGCTTAGGCCCGGGTTATTAAAGCGCAAACTCACTGGCGGCCTGACTCGGCAATATGCTTAGGGTAGTCATTGTTAACACTGGGAGAACTATGAGAGCGAATTTCGAATACTTAGTTTGTTATATATCTCTACTTAGGCCTAAGCAACAGCGGATAACGCCGAACAAGTCCTAGTTTTAAAACTTCCCGGTTGTGTCACAAATCAACTGAGACAATGAAGTGCTTGAATTAAACTCTATTCTTGCCTTGCCAACTGACTCGTGGTCCGGGTGAACTAGGTGGTTAGCGTCCCAGGGTGCCGGTTCACCAGTGACGGCCGAGAGTTCGTCTTGACAATCCCGCCGGAGTGCGCGATAACCAGGTTCTTTCACGTAAAAACCAGGACTATGGCATACGAATTAGGCTGATTGATCACTCTTTGCTGCTATGATGTTACTATTAGGGATCCTTGTCCGGTACTTTCCAAGACTTCAACCGTGCGCTGTGTCAGATTTGTGTCGGCTGATCATAACATCCATCAAGCTGGCCACGGAAAACTAGACAAACGTTTGAAGGCCCCCCTGCCAAGTATTATTAGTTGACCGCTACTATATTGTCTTATCAGCATGCTTATTCAAGATGAATCCCTCAATCCTTAACGACACTCAATACACCTGTCCACTCCTTATACAAGGTTGCCAACTCTCCCTTTCAACCTTCGTCCACTTTTTTGAGTTGCAAAAGCTTTCGTTGACCGACGCTACTATACACTTACAAAAATGCAATTTCCGATCATTTTCCTTGCTCTCTTTGCAGGCATTGCCCTCGCCAGCCCTACTAGTCTCGAAAGTCGCCAGAATACAGCTGTACATAGGCTATGTCTATACCTTTACAACGCAGACTCCAACTGACTTCTTCTAGTGCGATCTTTGCCGCAAAGACTGCTTCTTTGGAAAAGGGAGCAATGCCGTCTTTGAGAAGTGTCTGAATACATGCAATAAGGACTTGGGATGCACGCTTACGCCTTAATCACCGCAAGGTACGATTTAATTGGGCGCTGATATTTGAAATAATTGATATCGGCTCACTTGACACAAGGGAGTGTCTCTAGTGGTTGATGCAAAGGACATGAACCACAGGCTATACCAAATTGAAATTCTTGGTTCAATTAGACTTGCGAGTGCTTCTTTCTCTTTCTCTCGCTACCTCCGGTGTTATTTTTGTGATACTATGGCCTACATGTCTAATGGCAAGTAGCATGTTGAGGTACCGAGCAGCCACTTAAGCCAGACAGAACCTTAATTA
Source organism: Colletotrichum godetiae (assembly GCF_030913485.1). Classification (NCBI taxonomy): domain Eukaryota; kingdom Fungi; phylum Ascomycota; class Sordariomycetes; order Glomerellales; family Glomerellaceae; genus Colletotrichum; species Colletotrichum godetiae. The sequence continues at coordinate 59,726 of NW_026851351.1, forward strand.
CTAAAGGTAACAACCTGCAAACCTGACGGTGGTCTATGGCTCGTCAGGCTCAATGTACCAGATCTGTATCGAGGGCGCGAAAAGGCAAAACAAAATGCCCCGTCAAGCTTCCATATTGTCATGTTTTGGAAATTACGGACAAGACATCATAACGCCTTTGCCCCTATTGAATGCATTTCGATACACACGGGGACAATAGCCCATGAGGTGTCTACGACAATAGCTTGATGCTCTTCCAGTAGGAAATATATGCACTAATTGAGCTTTCCCTCACAGACGTCATGTTGGCTATTGTCGAACTCGCCTTGCGAGAATTGCTGGTGTCCAGGACAACGGAGCCACATGACATTTTGGCGAAATCCTCTCGAAGAAACTGGACGAGGCCTGCAGCAGGATTACCTGGTCCCGGCATAGTCTCCACTAGGTTGAGCCAGGTTTCGAGTGAGACAATGGACGACCTGCTTATCCGCAGCTCTTCGGACAGCAGTCTAACCATCTCCTCCCAGCTCTGCCGGACTGGATTCTCGAGGTGGTATACTGAACAAGGCGGCTCTTGATGGAAGAGAATTTCGGCGAGGGCTTCGGCAGCCAAATCAACCGGCAGCCACGACAAGGTCTAGCAGTTTGTATTAGCAATATGTAATCACCCCCGATCTTCAAGCCAACAAAACGGCCTGTTTTGAAATTTGAACTTACCCCACGCAGGTCCGGGAATTTCCCCAGCTTCTGAGACGAAGCACAAACGGCCACGAAGTGTTCAGCAGCGTTCCAGTAGCCGGTGCTAGAGCCAGCAATCTGGCCAACTCTGATCACCGCCGCCTCGATTTCAGGATGGTCTTGCGCCGTGCGTTCGATGAGTCTCTCGCAGACAAGCTTGGCTTTGGCATAACCGAGCTCTAGCGTCCAACTTTGATCCTCGACGGTTGCCTCTGGAATCAATGCCTGTCCGTTGATTGATGGATAGTTTCCCACCGTGGAGATGGAAGATATCAGTAATAGCTTTGGCTTCTGTGTGAGGTGAATGCTTGCTTGGCGCGCCAGCTGAATGAGGTTCTGCAAGCTTGAGAATGAAGCCTCGAACGACTGCAGACCCATTCTGAAGTTCATGGGCCATGCAATGTGTACGATGTGGGTTATCCTAGTCGCGAGACCCAAGTACTCGGTCTCGGGCAAGCCAAGCCACCGATCTGCAGTGTTTGCCTGGTGAACTTCCAACTTTTTCCATGTATGTTCTTCGACAGAAACGTTTCGTGACGTCACTGCATGTTTCTGCGCTTCTGTGGGATTTCCTTTCCCAGGTCTGTTCAAGCAAATGACACTGCTCACGTTATCATCCGCAAGCAGGCATCCAACGAAGAATGACCCAAGACTGCCAGTGCCTCCCGTGAGCAACACCACGGCTTCCCGCTGCTCTCGGTGGTTGCTTCTACCGGAGTACTTATCCACCAGTTGTTCAATAAGCTTTGCCTCGGCAAGGACGCCGTTTGTCTTGCTTGAACCGGGAATCAGTGCCTCGACCAATTTATTTACAGAAGGATTGCGGTAGACGATGTCGTCTTCAATCGCTTTGATCGCGAGGACATTGGCTGTTTCAGACTCAGCAGCGGCATGCGTTGCGCGCAAAGAGGCCGTCAACAGCCTTCGTAGTCTCGTCGCTTGAAGGCTGTCCATGCCACGTGCGAAGAATTCATCGTCGTCTTTCCAATCACTGTCATTGCGCAGCCCCATGGCGTCCTTGATAACGAAATTTTTGATACTATATGCAGGTGAGGATAGGTCGATTGGTGGTGCAACCATGCTGTCTTCGAGATCGCGGTAGACTGCCGTTATTTCATCGGCAAACTTCCTCGAAACTGCGCTCCGGAGGACAGTACCCTTGTCTGATCTCGGAAGCGCTTCAGGAGCGACAACGAGAATGGCGGCTGACGAAGTAATCCTTGCATGAGAATCCATCTGACGGCCGGCTTCCTCAATTATCGGCCAGATCGAGGCCTTGAAATTGTCCATATCGCCGGGGCTGACGGGTCTGACAGGCTCTACAATGATACCGAGTTCGAACTGTCCTTCTCCGAATGCGGTGGCGTCTCGTACGTCTTCATGCTGTCTGAGCAGGGATTCCAATATCGTTGGCCTCACCTTTTCTCCGGTGGCAAGACAAATCAAGTCGTCTTTGCGGCCTGCAATCACGAAATCCAGTTGTCCCACGTCATCAACTGAGACGCAATCCGTGCGTGCCACGATCATATCCTGCAGTTCGAAGCGCTCCTGCCATCCAAACGGCTTCATGCTCAGTTTGTAGCTGTAAGATCGATCATCTCCCGATTCGGCCTGCGCACTCTCTGCATCTGCATCGATGAGGTCAAGCTTGACTTGAAGCGGCCCGAGTATATCAGCACGCAGTCGCAGGCGACGCCAATCGTGTTCCTTGCCGGGCACGAAGAAAGGTGTCATCGGACCGGTTTCCGTCGCACCGTACTGGCCGACAAGTTTCACACCCGAACGTTCAAGTCTCTCACCGACCAAGGCTTTGGGTCTGCCGCCACCGAAGCCCACGAAATCTAGCTTGCGAAGGATCTCATGACCTCTGCCATCTGCCAAGCCCTCGATTTCCTCCAAGATAGATGGGACTGTCAAAAGAGCCTTGGCTTGGGAGTCCTCTATGAGAGCTGCGACGTTGGCACCGTTGGGGATGGTGGAGGGCACAGGGGCGCAAAATGTCTTGCCGATGTTGAGAGATAGACAGACAGACACAAAGCCAAAGCCCTGCCTCTTCAATCAGTTGGGGAACTGGAAATAACGTGGGTTTTCTTCAACTTACGTGGAAAAATGGTAGTGTGGAAACCGTCAGTCCGTGAGCTTCTGCGGTTGATTCGAAGTTGTGGCATGTGGCGTAGCCCAGAAAGTACTTGTGGGAGCAAGGTATCGGTTTTGGGAGACCTGAAGTTCCTGAAGAATGTAGGATGAGAACTTGGCGATCATCTTCGCAAATGTAGTGATCCGCAATGGCCGCGCGAAGGTTGAGATCCTGGCATTCTGCAGGCTCATCCGCAAGAAACGACTCGTAGCCGGATACAGAGCAGATCGTCGTCATATTTTTTTCAGGCATCTCTTTGCTATCTTGAATTTCAGCACCCACCGCTTCGGAAGCTAGGGGAACTAGGCGGGGAGAAACAAGAGCAAGTCTCGCGCCCGTTTCGCGGATGAGATGTCGTGCGGACGGCGCACTTAGACGCGCCGACAGGAGAACAACCGGGACGCCCATGCCCATACAAGCGAGCACGCAGATGACCAAGCCAACATGGCTTTCCATGAGCACCGCGACGGGAGCGCATTTCTTCACGCTTCCATCGGCTGCAGTCTTGGGTGGGTGAAGACTGATTGTCTGTTCCATGAGCCATGCCTGGCAGCGGATGATGGCACGCTGTAGGGTCTCATAGTTCAAGGGCACAAACCTGTGGCCGTTTTCAGTCTCGTTTGCTTCGGCCTGGAGGCCATATAGGTGCTTGGGATTATTTTCGGCATGGAAGTCGACCAATTCGGGCAGCGTTCGCAGGCTGGACGTCGAGCCGTGTTCGAGGCTCACCTGGGGCGTTTTGAAAGATGACATTGCCGCGTACGTATCTGGTTGACAAGAAGAGATGGACGGATAGGTGAAATTGGACTGCGGCAGCCAACGCATGTAGTCGGAAGTAGTCTGCCGGCGATACCATCAAGAACGATCCGATGATTGTCGTCACCCTCTACAAACAGCAGTGGGTTTGATCGACCAATCAGGTAGACTTGGCCCCGAGTCGGGTTCCTAAGTCGGGCACAGGAGCGGCAGAACTCGGGTCTTTGCCGCAGCTCGTGGACTAGAATTACGATGATGTTGATCGAGAATTGTAGGTGCAGAGCTTTGGCACATGATTTAAGCAACATCTAGGCAAGGAACAAATAGACAAGGAACAAATGACACACTATCAGAATGATCTTAAGGGGGATTTGTTGCGATTTCGACTTTTTAGGACAATGTTCTAATATGCGAGCTATAAACAGTGCATGTACAGTATTCTTGAGAGTCATGAGTGATTGTTGACGGTGCAGTTGATCCTAAGACCAGCACTGTGCTTTAGGACGCTCCCTATTATCTCGTTGGCGATTATTGGGTCTACTTGATCCAGAGACAAAGTAATAAGACCCATCTGCCCATTGTCCCTTAACGGGTCCTCTGTGCGAGCCACTGGCCTGACAGAAGCTCTTGGAGAAGCCTCGCCTTTCACATGCTTCCTAGCCCTTGGGCCATGATTACTATGCGAAATGCTTGCCATGTTGACGTCAATCGAACTTCCGTAGCCGGAGTCGTGAAAGTAATGTTGCTCAGTTGAACCTTCATCCCACCACGAGGGCCGCGAATCCGGCGACACTGAAGTGTCGGCCTCAAGCGAATTGAGCCAAGAAGTCCAATCGGTGTCCGGAGTTAGAGACGCCGAGTTGGCCGATGAATGATCTGAGTTGCCTATGCAGCTGGGATCAAACATGTTGAAAGCACTCCCTGGCAACTCCAGAGCGGGTACTTCCAAGAATGTGTGTGGTTGTTGATAATCTGACATGATTGTGGACGCGGCCCCGAGTTCTGTTGCCTCGACTGGTTCTTCGGACAGAAGATCCATGTTAATCAGAAGCTGATGCTTTTGTTTTCCTCTTGAGTCGGTCAGTTCGGACTCGAAACCTTCATCAGATACGTCGTCGCCGTCACCGTCACAACTCTCCTCCTCATCATTACCACCAGGGCTGTTGTTGGCCATCTCCTCGTCAATGGACCCCGGTAATGACTGTGGAGAGGACGTTGAGCCCTTGGCTTCTGCATGCCGACTCCTGCGGCCGAGAATGAGACTTCTGTGGGCGATGGTCAGCTGTAGGGTCCATGCACATGACATTTCAGATTTCTGACTTGCCTATTGCGTAGATCGTGGGTCGAACGATCCGGCAGCTCGGTAAGACCAATCTGCTTCCAGTTGTTTCCGAATTTACTCATGGCGTCCAGCAGCTTTCTGTCCTCCTCGAGGGTCCAGGAACAGTGCTTGACGTCGGGTCCTAACACGTGCTGCCATCGTTTCGCGCATTCTACAGCCAGGTTCTATCTGAGCACTTAGGGGAACCAAAGAGAGAATTTTGACGAGGATGATTCAACTTACGGTCTGCATTCCTACTCTGAACCATGGCGCCTACTTGAGACCATCTAAGCGAAGAATGGAGGTTAGCATTGATGTATCCCGAGAGATCGGGAAATGAGGGGAGCGTGGGGTGAACCAACTTGCACCCGAGTTGCAGCACGGCCTTCTGCAGCCTCTCGTCTTCTTCTTGTGTCCATGCACCTTTTCGGATATCGACTTGGATCTTTGCCCACCGTTTGCGGCAGTCCTTGTTGGTGCGACCTGGTAATGACATGGCGATGTCGTTCCAGTTTTGGACGCTCCCGCCTTGGCGCACTGGAAAATCGAGATGTTTGTTAGATTCGGTAGCGCAAGTGACAAGGGGACAAATGGGGAGACTGGTACTTTTTCCGTGCACCTCTTTTTTGAGCATGTCATCTTCTTGGCTGGTCCACCATCTTCGTTCTCTAGTAGGGGGCATAGTGCTCTCACTGGAACTTTTGTGAAAGGAAAGAAAGGATGAGTAGAAAGTATTCTATGAGAAAGCCTGAGTTCTGGATGATCTACGAAAGTTTGCCGCCTGATTCGCGTATACGGAGTGGGAAGTACCGCATGCGGGCTGATATCAAGATAGATATACGATGGACGGGGGCGATGATAACAACTCGCCTCCGTCGTACCCCAGCGCGACCTACTCACCGAGGACCCCCACTATGCTGCACTCTGCCTCGTAAGCGGAGAAATTGAATGAGCGCAGTTCTGCGTGCAGAATCTCGGTTCAGAGGCAGGATCTCGGTGCCTTCTGCAACAACAACAACGACAACAGCAGCAGCAACATGGGGTCGCCTCTTTCGGGCAGAGAAGACGAAAGGCCAATGCTACATGACATATACGTGTCACTGTGTCAGACATCACCCAATCCTCCGGATACATTCACTTCCACTGCATCCCAGAGCAGAGGCGTTTCTTCTGAGTATTTGATCCAATGGTTGGACGCGGAAACTGTGCAATCCTTCGACTTCCTCACAGCGGGTATATCTGCAGCGTTCAAGTAGATGAGCCGTCCTATCGTATGATTCGATGCTGCAACCGTGGAACGGGCGTCAAATGACTAGCCCTATACGCAGTCCCAAAAGAGGCAGGGTCACATTAGGCAGCTCAATCAAGAGCAGAAAACCGCGTAGAATGTGTCCAGTTTGATCTAGATCCTGTCAGACCGCAGATTTCGCCTTCGGGTAGAGAACGATTTCGTTTATTTCGTGCATGCGTGAGTGGATCTTGCGTCCCTCGTTTCGTCGTTAATCCACCCCCCGCAACACGGTTCCCCATCAAGGGTACAATTCCTCCGGGGAACGACGGATGAATCAGACGAAAGTTCGCGTTCAGTGTGGCACGGTATGCAGGCCCATGCTGCCCTAGCTGTATGTGAGATGACAGTCGAGCCCTCCCTTAATCAGCCGTCGTCTGCGGGCAAGCGGGAGGCTCGCCCCATCGCGTCTCCGAGCGAGCAGCGGCGCGAGTCGAGGCAAGAACTCACCAGAAGACGCGCTATTTGCTGGCAAATGTGTGTTTTGAATTTTCTGCTTCTTTGCGGTCACTGTTGAAAATGAAAGAGATAAAGATTTGGTTTAGAATAGACAGAGCCCTTGCTACGTTCGAAGTATATGGATAGACTGCGCCGCAATCAGAGAAGAAGGTATTCGCTGTTCACAGGGGACATCATGCCACCAAGCCTTGAAGGTCTCCAACGTGAATGCAGGCACGGAGGAAACCTTGGGCCGATGTGTGGCGGACGGGTAAGGCGAAAGGCCTCTGCTCCCTGTTGCACCGGGCGGGCTGGACCTGCAATCGTGCGTTCTTCGGTTGAGGCTGGCGGGAAGGCCTTGGCCTGGACTAAGGTATCAAGGGCTCAAGGGTTCACTCCGAAGGATTCGATACGTCTTCATGCACATGTCTAGATGTACTGTGTAAGCTGACCCCAGAATGCCTTCCCCCATGTGAGACAGAGATGGGTGCAGGTGAAAGGGTCGCCTAGTGTCAAATTCGGTGTAGCCCCTTAGCTAAACTACCATACCTACCTAACAACTACGCCTGGTTCCCAACCTTACCCGAGCCACTAATCTTAATTCAGTGCGGAATCCAATGTCACTCAAGCTAGAGCACACAGTACAGCCACTAGTTTTCACCTTATCCTACCTCAATCTTACATAGGCAACACACTTGGGGTGGGTATTACTAGTTTTTCCAGCCACTCTGACATGCGCCATGGACGAATGTCTTTGAAAAGAGGATAGAGGTACGTACCTTTCCAGCAGCTTCCCAAAGAGGCAATCAATATCTGATTGGCTCGGACTCGACGCCCGGAGCGGAGCGGCACGCTTGCGGGTCCCTCACGCTAGGCCCGAAGTGGATAGCAATATCTGATTGGCTACCAAGACGACCCCACATGGCGGAGATCTAGATCTAGCCCTTTCATTGGCCACCCCTGATGCATTCTCACCACCTTACGTGCCACCAGACTGACCAAAATGATGCCACGCGCGTTGGATCGATAATGGCTCCAAGGTCGTGCTGTAGCCTTGACACTCCCTTTGTCTCTGGAGACTTCGAACGATGCTGCCTGCTTGGGATATAAAGGTTGAACGCCGCGTCTTGAGCACGCAGGCATCGTGTCTTTCAGCATATCCAAACCCCATCCATTGCCCTTCTTGAACTCGTCTCAAAGTTCACTCTCTCTGCTTTGTCAGGCCTCTTCAACTCCAATTCTAAAGAGACTGTAGTAGTAGCAGCAAAGATGGTGATGCTACGATTGACTGCGGAGCAGTACAGGAAGCTCCCTATCTTGGTGGAGGAGTCGACCTGCGTGGGAAAGACCTATGTCATCACCGGAGGCAACTCTGGCTTGGGCCTAGAGACCGCGCGGCACCTCGTCGCGGCTTCCGCAGCGACTGTTGTACTGGCCGTAAGAAACATTACCGCCGGCGAAGCGGCTAAGGCAGACATTGAGAAGTCGACAGGACGCAAGGGCGTCGTACAGGTAACGTTCGGTCCAAACACCCACGCCGAGAACGGTAGACTAACGTTGGAACTCTTTGTCTGAAAGGTTCGGCATCTGGACCTTTCAACCTACGCTGCCGTTCAAGTCTTTGCCAAGCAGATTTCCCAGGAGCTGGACAGGATCGACGGCTTCGTGTGCAACGCCGGCATCATGATTGACCAGTGGGAGACTTTCGAAGGCGTCGAAAGCAGCATCTTCGTCAATGTTGTCAACACGGTGTTTCTGGGAGCCTTGATGATGCCCAAGCTGATTGAGAGCGCGCGCAAGTTCGGCATCAAGCCTACGCTCGTCTTCATCGTCAGCGTGCTGGGGTACACCGTCAAGGCGGAGATGGACAAGAGCCGCAATGGGAACGTCTTTGATGGGCTGAACGACCAAAAGCGTGCAAACATGGACTCAAGGTACGTCATATGGAGAAATAGGAGAGATCAAGCGGGTTGTGGCGGGAACTGACGCATAATTATCAGGTACGCTCTCACAAAGCTGGTTGAGGAATTTGCCGTCCGCCAGTTTGCGGCCCAATTTCCCGTAGACCGTACGGGCGTGGTAATTACGATGGTGGCCCCTGGTCTTTGCACCACCGGACTGGGACGCGATGCGAGGACATTCACCAAGATCATGCATGAGGCGGTTCGGGCCATGATGGCCCGCACAGCCGAGGTGGGTAGTCGCACTATCATCCACGGTCTGGTGGTTGGCGAGGAGGGTCATGGAAAGCTTTTATCTGGCTGCAAGATCAAGGAATTCTGGGTCCCGGATTGGGTCAGCAACGATGAGGGTCAGCGCCTGCAAAAGGCGACATGGAAGGAGCTTGTGGCCAAGCTGGAACAGGCACAGCCTGGATGCATTTCTCAGATTTCGTAGATTGGACATTTCCTTCAAGAAAGCTACCTAGATAGTGGGGAACATGAGATACCCTGATTAATTGATTCACAAAGTACATTACAGCTTCTTTTGACGGATACTTTGTTATGATAATTCTGTTTGTTTCAGGTACTATCACCCCTTGCGTAATCTTCGTTTCTGAATAAAAAGACCATGACATACCACGCTCCCATAACCGTTTTTCCGGATAAGCTTTATTCTCGTGTGTTTTTCTTTTTAATCAAAGACGATCACTGGTTTAGATTTATCGATGGCTAATGCGACTACGCGACATATTTCATTTTCATCCACGTGCTAGAATGATGATGCCGATTTGTCTATGTCGATTAATGTGGGAGGGGTCCAGTCAATATTGCCCAGGTACTAGCAGCCGGGCAGATGATCTATGTCTCGGAACATATCAAATAAGATCAACTTTCAAACGCATGATTTTGGCGTTCAAATGGTAACGTCGTTGGCATGTTCCTAGTTGCTGGTCTTCACTATTAAGTCGATAGCCAAAGGAGGAAAATACCTCGAGAGATGAGAGTAACAACTCTCAGTCTTCATTTTTACATATCAAAGGTCCTGTTGGAATTCAATTGTGTTTCCATAATAGTGTCTATCATAATTATTCCAACAAAATGCTTAGTAACTACTACGAGGCACTCTTCCCCTCCTAGACACCCAAGATGGTAGAAATCCCTCGCCTTTCAAAGGTACTATCTCAATAGGAGGCCGGTAATTCAAGAGAAAACTGCCAGCCAAGTCTTCATGTCGGGCCTTTAGCTCAAGCAGGTCCTCCACGCTTCCGACATGTCTCCCCGCCAGCCAATCGCGCCGCTTGTCGGTCAGATGAACAATGACATCGCCGCATCCTGAATTTATGACTTGCAATCATTAGCATGAAACTAGGGTACTCTCATCTTCTGGAAGTGTCAGTAGTTCGGCATACCTAGTCTCTGGGCCTCTGACCCTCTTCCCTGCAGATCAATATCTGGGTTGACAGAGTAAACCAAGAGGCCCTCGTACGCGTAGTCGAGCATTAGGCACTCAGAAAGCCGCGTAGATGCCAGCACGGACAATTGACTGTCGCTCGCATACGCCGCGAGATTCGCGGAGAACACAGGAATCGCATTCACGATCGTCTTTTCTGTCCCGCGCGACAGGAGGGGCAGTAGGGCCCTCGTCATAAGGCTGATGCCCTTGGCGTTGACCTCCCAGGTCTTCCACCAGGCATCCACCTCTCTCAACCCAGTTCCATTACCCTGAGGGATGATGGGTTGAGGTGAAGAAGCTGCGATGTTGACAAAAGTGTCGACGTGATCCCACGTTGAGGCCACCTCTCGCACGCCTGACTCGACGCTCGCGGCATCACAGACATCGATGGTCAAAGCAAGAACATCGGGCGCCGGATTACCGACGTCCAAGGCTGCTTGGAGAACCTTATCACGGGTAATCGAAACATTGACATTGTCAACGATGGCGAGGCGGGCAATCCCTGCGGCGGCAAACGAGATTGCAGTCGCTTGGCCGAGTGTACCAGCTGCGCCAGTGACCAAGACGGTCTTTCCGGTGCATGTTGGAATTCCTGTTGCCGAACTCATCGCTTGCTATGTATTTCTTAAACGTTGTTCCGCGCAGGGTTAGGGTGTGAAGGCAGTGGGAGAATTGTGTTTGCAACTTCAATGTCACCTTTCAAACAGCTTGATTCACCAAAGAATGATGGACTGATTGCGCAAATCAGGCAACCCTTGACTATCACCGGCTAGAAACTCGACAGTTTGGGTTCTAGTATTCTCTGCCGGAGGCTGACGTCTCACGGCCCAGGACCCGAGTTCGATTTGTGGGTCTCCGGGCCCGAGTTGTGAGACAAGCGGACCCGAGTCAAGAACCACGAAGCCGACTAAGGTAAGCCACAGTTCTTCGACAGGACCTCAAATCCCGCCCGAGATGAAGCTATTGTTGTCTATTCTTCGCTCTTAGGTCTAGACCTGTGCGCCTCTTTGGGGGCTATGCGAAGCGATTCGCTACTTCGGGCGACCGGGAGGGGGTGAGGATCATGGGACAAACGCCCGTGTCTGTCACCGTTCGTCTGTTCAGGCATAGGTGCTGACTACAGTGCCCTTGCAGAATCAACTGAAGTCACCCATAGCCCCTGTCAATCTCACACGAGGACTACCCGCTCTAGGCAGGCAATCCTATGAGAAAGTTGCCGGTTGACGCGACTGGCTGCGGCCATAGTTCCGTGCCCGAACGGCTGTCACGGCTTTGCCTTAAGCGCTCAAATTTTCTCAGCCCTGTTACGACAAGCTTTTTCTAGTCGTATCATATCCGATTCCCGGGACGAAAGGATCGTTGAATGCAGCTGCCTTCGGACTAGCGATCCCTCAGGAACATCCACAATCGGAATTCTCATCGGTTGCGCCTCTAGCCCTAGATTGAACCAGGAGAAATCTCATCCTTCCAGGCACGGCATCAGGATTGGATGCTCATGTCCAGGTAACAGAGGCCACCAAATCAGACACCATCCCTAATCAGGCTGGAGAGGGCACCGGCTGAGCCCTTCATGAATCATCTCGCGTTTTTTTCAATCCAAGCTATCACCACTTCAGGGCACATGGAGGAGCCTGGCCTTGCTCAATACAGCTGCGCCTCAGCCCAGGAGCGACAGTAACGTCTCCATGATGGCCCTACAATGGCTTCATTCCTGACGATTGGGGGCCTGATTGTTGAGGCACAGCAGGCTACGGTCGTGAAAGCTACAAGTTAGAGAAGAATATAAAAGCCTAGGGGTCTCACTTTGACAAAATTCCGTTTTGATGTATTATTCACAGAGCCTGATTAGCAACAAGTCTCACGTGCGCATTCGTTCCAACAGCAGCAAAAATGGCCCGCTTTACGATTGTTAAAGCCCTACCGGCGCTTCTGGCCTTCATCCAGACGGCATCAAGCACACCCCTGACCTTCTCAACATTGTATCCTCGTAACGACTCTCAGATCATTTGGCCGACAGAGGTTTCTAGTCTGGTGCACGACAAGACCTGGACTAGCTTTGCGGAAAAGACGACGCGTTGGTCGTCCTACAAGGCCCCTACCTTTGACGAGGTTTTCCTTCCCGAAACCGAGGAGCAGCTCTCCCTTGCTGTAAGTTGGCAGATCCAGCATTGCTAAATTTGTTCCGACTCTCGGACGGCAAAAACTTTGACTGATACGACTTCGCGTACGTAGCTTGAGTACATGTCAGGTAACAACATGACCTGGCTGGCTAAGTCTGGAGGTCACGGATACGCGCCGTCTCTCCACGCCATCCAAGACGCCGTTTTGATCAACTTAGAGAACTTCAACTACGTCAAGATAGAAGACAGCACAGCTGTTGTGGGAACTGGTGTCCGTTTCAGCGACCTGATCAATACCGTAGGGGCCGCCGGACGTGAGCTGAGTAAGTCACACCTCAATGGAATAATATGTTTTCTGTTTTCTAATTCATGAGACAATAGCCGTGGGGTCATGCCCGTGTGTGGGGTCAACGGGCGCCATGTTGGGTGGTGGTCTCGGACGTCTTCAGGGCCTACACGGCATGACTAGCGACGCCCTCCGCAAGGTCCGCATGGCCCTGTGGAACGGCACCATTATCGAGGCTTCCAACGACGTCAACTCTGATCTTTTCTGGGGAATCAGGGGATCTGGCCAGAACTACGGCATCGTTATCGAGTCGACGTACGAGACCTGGCCGGCGACGAATGGAGGACAGCACTACAGCGCGGACTTGGTCTTTACCAAGGATTCCGTGCAACGGGTAATGGAGGTCACGAACGAGCTCACTGCGGATGGTCTAGACGAGAAGCTGGCCGTTCTGATGTTCTTCGCATTGGATGCTACCACATCTCAGGTATGTCGGCGAGTCATCATCAAGCTTCAGTACTATTGTGTCTTGCTAACCTCTGCAAAGATCACAGTCATCGTAAACCTGGTCTACTCCGGGCCAGAGGAGGAGGGCAAGAAGTACACAGAGCGCTTCTCCCCTTTCAGCGTTGACCTTCAAGAGAACATGCTGAGCTGGGAAGAGCTGCCTACGAAGACGGTCCACGGTCTCATTCCGCAGTCCTGCGCGACAGGACCGCGCTACAACCTGCGCGCCCTGAACACCAAGGTCCTTAACCCGACCACCTGGGTCAACTTCACCGACGCGTTCGAGACGTTCTTGGTGGCAAACCCCCTCGCAGCCGGATCGGCTATGATGATCGAGACGTTCCCGGTGCAGGGAGTCAAGGCGCTTCCCGACGACTACTCGGCTTTCCCCCACCGCGACCATTTTGAGAACGTGATTGAGTCCATCGGCTCGTATACGGATGACTCCGTTGCGGACGCTGTGAACGACTTCTTCCAGGAGTGGCGCGACAGATTTGCTGAGCCTGCCTCTTCCGGCTACGACAAGCTTTACGTCTACCAGAACTATGCCAACGAGGACGAGCCTCTTTCGGCTCTGTACGGGTACGACGAGTGGCGCCATGAGCGTTTGACCAGCTTGAAGAACAAATTTGATCCTCTGGGCTTTTTCAATGGATACCACCCTGTTCCTTCCACCGCGGCGGACTGGAGCTAGAATGGCCGCCATCTATCAAAGATATTTTCGAGGGATATCTAGACTTTCTATTTGTTACGACTTTTGTTGTATTTAATTCCTGGGGTGAAGTTGATTAGGCCCACATACGGGCTCCAGGATCTGTCCATAGCGCCGGTTTGGAAAATGGCTAGAACTCAACCGTATGTGCAGTTCAATTGAACAGATAGACAGGTTCATAATTACCTTATTTACCTTACATCACCATGAAGATGACGTGATCGGAGCAAGCTCGGAACAGTATCTACATATAGGGAATAAGGCTAGCGTGATCTAAAAATAGATCATCCCGTTGGAGACAGGCAACAGCTGAGATCACCGATTGCCAAGGGAGGGGACCCCGCCTACCGTAATCTTCACTACCGACATCGACGACCAGACCCTTTAAGCGACCATAATGAGCTCTGCGCTCGTGTTCATTGAACAGAATGCGGCCGGGATAGGCAAATCCGACCGTCGAGCCCTTCGTTCTCATGTTATGAGGGGCAAGAATGCCGGCAGGCCACGACCCTCGACGCGCCGACCGAGGAACTATGTCCCCGTTAAGCGTCAGCTGAACATACCGCGACGGGTGTTCTGGAACGACTTCTGTCTAACATCGTTTCCCCAAGAGCTTGATCCCGACTCCACTAGGCTCATGCATCGGTGTACGGCTCACTCAATCCCCTCCTAGCAGACTAACCTCGTGCTCTGTCCTGAAGCTTCTCTGACTTGCTTCCTTCAGGGTTTCTTGACATTAGTGACACGCTATTTCCTCCCCAATTCTGCTACAAGTTCGACATCCTGAAATCAATATGGGTAAACTGCATCCTAGTAGATGAAGCATGTGAGTAGCTGCAATTCATGCAGTTGGATTGCCATTTTAACACAACCACCCCAGACTTCCACTCTACCTTGGCTGTGTCGGCATCATACGTCGACTTCTTCGAACGGAAACCTACCACGTCGTCGAAGACTTTGCATCACATATGTCAGGCTTATTCGCTGGTCAACCTAAAACTTTCAGGCCCTAATGCCATATCGGACAGCGCCATTGCTGCCGTCGTCACCCTCGCCATTTATCAACAGATACACCAGCAACACTCGACCGGCCTGGTCCACCTCAAGGGGTTACATCGAATGATTGAATTGCGCGGGGGTATCGCTAGATTAATGAAGGAGAACCGTCCCTTAGCCCTCAAGCCACTCCGGTACGCATCCTCCTCCCAACATGACATTCAATTTCTGAAGCAAAAGGAAATTGACGAACAACAGGCTTGACATTGAATTGGCTATGCAGAATGGGTCACCCACGATGTTTGATAGCCAGGAAGTACCCGTAACAACTGTCTTGTGCGACACTAGCACCATCGCGGACCAGCTTTCGGCCTGTCCCCCGGGGCTGCCCCGCATCATGCTCGATCTCATCGTTTTCGCTGGTATCCTCAACGATAGGGTCAAGCACGGGCGATCCAAGCTCAACCCTCTAGACTACACAGAAACACTCATATCACTCCTTTACCGGCTCTTGGAAGGTGAACCTTTCAGAAAGCCCCTCCTTGCTTCGGAAGGCCTCTACGGCGACGTAGCACGTCTCGCGATGCTGGCGTTCATGACCGGCCTGCTCCCCAACTACTGCCGCGATAACTTCAATTCGTCACTTCTATGCACTCGTTTAGTGAGTGCCGTTCTAGAGCTCCATTCGACACACGTAGACGTGCGAGCCGGCGATGTCTCACTGCTACTGTGGATCCTTTTTATGAGCGGTATCTCGGTCCTGAAAATCAATGACCATAGCTGGCTGCTTCGTGCAATCGCGGAGACTTGCAATCGTGCAGACCTGCGTGACTGGGCAACTGTTCACCATCATCTCGGCGGGTTTCCCTGGATATACATACTGCATGATGCCCCCGCGCGGTGTTTGTGGGAGGAAGCTCATCTTGTGAAGTTGGAGGATCATGTCACCGCAATTTCACCAACCGAGGAATTGGCTCAATACGGACGTTACAAATAAATCATTCATCATTCAGAACCTAGCTGAGAGTTACTAGGCGGAGGAATACCGCGCCTTATGATACAACTCGGGAGAAATATACGACTTGATATCCGGCTCACCCTTGTCGGTGCACTGGTAGCTGATGTACGCGTGCATGCCCTTGCCGTTTTCTAGTCCGCGGTGAACGGCGAGCTTTTCCAGCATGGCGAGATACTGGTCGGCGTAAGCGCCACGGCCGCGCTCCCGGAGCCACGCGACCAGGTTCCTCGCAATCGTCAAATCGTCGGCGCCATATTTACGCGTGGGCAGGTAGAACTTGACGTCGGGCGTGCCGCTTGAGGGCGCGATGTCAAAGAAGTACGTGAAGCCCTCGCACAGCGCGTCAAAATCGTCCCACTTATCGCTGCCGCTCGCAGACGCGGGAGCGAACTCGGCGTCCTCGGGGTAATCCTCGGGCAGGCCGAGGATGGCAAGAATAAGGGAGCGCAGGTCCTGCAGGCTGGCCTCGGAGACATCGCGGAGCCCACCCATGGTAATGACCTCCCGGACCGAGTTGAAGCAGGTGTGACGCGAGGTGAAGTACATCTTGAGGCGCGACTTGGACGGCGTTACGTTGTCCATGCCCATGACGTTGGGCTTCATGAGGCGGCCCTCGGGGCTGTTGGCGAGGAAGTGCATTAGGGCGTCTCTGCCCGGGTGCTTGCCGTCTGGGTTCAGCTTCTTGATGGCAGTGTCCCATTCACCAAGCGTCGCTGGGTCTCCGCCCTGGAACAGCTTCCTCGGGAGGAAGTACGACTTGAGGCCGAAGCTAGCCTTCTTGTTGTACTCGACGGCGTGCATCAGGGTCGTCGCTGGCGGCTCCCCCTCTTCAAGCTCTTTGGCGTAGACGGACCTATCCGGGTTGTACAGCTCTCCCAGGAAGTGGCGGTACCACGAAAAGTCGACGCCCGGGAGAGCACTGGGCACTTTCTCCATGTAATCGAGCGTAGGGTCATGGTTCAGGGGGTCGGCAGCAGTTCCAGAGGAGCTGTTGATCGCCTCCCATGAGTAGCGGATGTCGGGTTCGCCGGTCGTGGTGTTCCATTTCCACGAGTACTCAAATGGCGAGCCATCGTAAGCTACCAGAGACTTGAAGACCGCAGTGCCATCAGAATGAGGCGCCGGGCCGAGCCGAGGGACCTAAGGGGGTTTTGTGTTGGTATTCGACCTGCAATCAAAGATGCAAAGGAATCAAATTACTTACAATCCAGTGGTAGTGGAAAAGAAGGGTTTCATATTGCAGCTGGGTGGTGTAGCAACTTCCCTCTCGCCTAATTTTTCTTGGCATCTGCTGTTAGTGAATGAGTGAGCCTACCACCAAATTACTAACAGCCGAAAACTCTTCACCTCCCCTTGCCGGAGCCCGCATCCGCGATGGCCTCACAGCCGCCGTCGGGCACCGGACTGATGTCGGCCGACCAAGCCGACCCCGAACCAGGCTCCGGGACACCTCCGGAGCCGAACCCCACCTCAAGAGCTAAGCGACGCCGCGACGTCGAGGCACAGCCGACCCGGCCCAGCCTAACGGGAAGCCAGCTTGATGCCACCACCGACGCCCCTACCTCGGCCGAGGGGCCCGCAGCCTCTACCGCATCTGCTCCGAGCGGATCTGCCACAGGGTCCGTCTTGACAGCCCTTGCAGAAGAAGCTAGACAGTACGAGGCACGGAAAGACGTCTTTCTGACCATTGCACGGTCCGTCGACAGCGTTGTCGCCAGCTTTGACGGTTCTAGAAAGCAGATCGCGAAAGAAGCCACTGCCTATGTCATTCAAACCCTCAAGAGACTGATCAATCACGAGACAAGCCCAATAGCGGCCCGGAGTTGGGCGGCTGTCGTCGCACCGATGGCGGGCAACACCACTGCGGCGACCCGGAGCGGCCAGAGCTGCCAGAGCTCTGCCCGCCCGAAGGCCACACTCCCCGCCGAGGATCAGCCGCAGGCGCAGCCGAAGGAGGACCTCCGCATCTTTGCCCGCGTCCCGGAAGAAAGCTTAGCGGCCGCTCGGAAGATCGCACCGTTCGCCGTACGACAGATCGTCTGTAAGGCCGTTGGCCTGGGGCTAGCGGACCTTCCCCACGTCTACCATATCAGCACAGGTTACTCTCTGAAGCCGCGAAACAAGCAAATACAGGAAAGACTACTTGCAAGTAAGGCAAAGCTGGCGGAATGCCTCGGCGCCCACCAGGTCGAGACGCCTATCAAGTGGTACACTTACGTTGTGCCGCGATGCCCAACAAAACTACACAGCATTGGCGGGGACGTCCTGGACCCAGCCACACTCGTTGAAGATGAGGTCTTCGCACAGACAGGACAGAAGCCTGTCCTTGCTCGACCGTCCCGCCTTGGGCCCAACCCAGTCACGAACGAAATATCTTGGCTCATATCATTCACATCAGAGGTCACGCCCTTCAGGCTCTTCAACCAAAGCGGCAGATCTCTGCCCGTCAAGAAACGAAGGACGCTCATCCGACACGACCCCGGCTGCCAGGGCTACCACTCCAACCGGTTCTGCGGACGACGACCGATCTGCAGCAACTGCGGAAGACCTTCCGATTCACACGAAACGGGACCCTGCATGGCCAGGCCCCAATGTGCCAACTGCTGCGGCCCCTTCCAAGCCAGCCACACAGACTGCCCAGCGAGGCCCTCGGCCGTAAACGGCGTCGTCTCCCTTCCCGGTCGAAAGGAGCGGGCTCGGATCCGGAAGGCCGGCCAGAAAGCATCGGACACTCTGTACAAGGCTACTCGATCCGACAGTAGCCAGGAGGCGGCAGGCGTCCCTACCTCCACCAGCCAGAACCAGCAACCCGGCGCCAAGCGCGCGCGCACGAGAACGCCCTCCGCAAGCTCGATCGTTTGCCTCGGTGACGGAAGCACTGACAGCAGCAGCATGGATGAAGACGAGGCGGACGAAGGCGAAGGCGAAGACTCCCCCGACAACACCTCCATCGACCGTCCCGTGCTACCCATGCCAAGCAGGAGCCAACGGGCAGCACAGAAGCCAAACTACAACGTCGCGAATGCCTACACCCACCTCGAACTCGACTCGGAGACGTAAGCCGAGAGCGGCGACCCCACGGATGCTACGCGTTGCGCAGGGCAACGTCGGAAAGATCTCCCCGGCGCACACGGCTTTCCTGCAGCTCTGCTGGGAGGCTCAGATAGATGTGGTCCTCGTCCAGGAACCCTGGACGGGCTGGAAGGACGGAAACGTGCAACTGAACACGCACCCGGGTTTCGACTCTTTCGTCCCGGTCGACTTCTGGGACAGCGAAGGAACCAGACCAAGAGTATTGACCTACACACGCAAAGGGATAGGGATGACGGTGGAGCAGCAGAGGCCTGTCCACACGAGAGACGTACTGTGGCTGGTGGTCGACAAAACGACGACTATCGTCAACGTGTACAGACAACCCGCGACCCCCACAGCCGCACAACAGGGATACTGCTAGAACTCAAACCCCCGGAGCGAGCTTTGATCGCGGGTGACTTCAACGCGCATCACTACTCTTGGGAGCCCGGGACGAGGAACGGGAACCGGGGAGATGACATCGCAGGGCTGGGCAGACGGCCACAATCTCTCTCTTATCAGCGAAGTTGGGGTGGCAACCCAGGATTGCGGACATGTCCTGGACCTGGCTTTCTCTAATATCCCTTTTGCGCACGCGCAGGTCAGCCCACAGCTACACCCGGGAGCTGACCACGAGGCCATCGTGGCCGTCATACCACTACTCAAACGCCCAGTGTCACAGGGAGAGGGCCACCCGCAGCCACGGCCACTGTCAGTGCCCGACTCGGCGCTGCCTCGGCTGAGAGACCTGATCGAAGGGGGGCTAGCTGCGATGCCCAATCTGGGGGATCAACCTACTCCGGAAGACCTGGACGGGCAGGCAAGTCACATCGTCGAGCTCTTCTCCCGAGCCATTGAGGCGGTCGGCAAGAAGAGAGGAAAACATGGTAAAGGCGCGGCTTGGTGGACGGAGGAATGCGCAGAGGCCCACAGAGCATACCGTGCTGCCCGCAACCAACAAGCCTGGGAGACGGAGCAAGATGCGCACCTTTATCTAATGGAGAAACGAAAGGCGTTCCTGAGCACGGTGAGGAAGGCTAAGCGAGCATACTGGGCCGGAAAGATCGATGGAGTCGCTTCAGACCGGGACCTGTACCAGATCATGGGTTGGCGGAAGGCGAGCCTACTGACCAGAGCACCCCCATTGGTTGTGGACAACCAGACGATCGAGGATACTAACGAAAAGGCTCAAGCGCTTCGGGGAGCCCTTCTCGACAGGTTTAGTGCGGAAGATGACGCACCGGGTGACCCGTTTGACGTACCCGTCGTCCCGAGGCGAGCGATTACTTGGCAGGACAATGTTAGCGGAGAAGAGTGAAGACGGCCACCTTAACAAAGACAACGACCCCTGGTGTGGACGGCATCACAACACGCCTCCTCCAGGCATGCTGGGATGTCATCTCGGAACCGGTCAGGCAGCTATTCCAGTCCTGTATGCGGGCCGGCCACTTTCCTCTGCCCTTCCGCAGAGCTGAGGTGGTCATGATCCAGAAGGCCGGCAGGGATGCCTCCAAGCCCGGGTCCTGGCGGCCGATCGCGCTCCTCTCGTGGCCTGGGCAAGGGACTAGAGCGACTGATAGCCAGAAGGATGGCGTCCCTGGCGATTGTCGAGCGCATCATCAGTCCGCAACAGATCGGGGCTCTACAAGGCAGGTCAGCCGTCGATCTGACGACCTGCCTCACCCACGACATCGAGATGGCCCTCCTAAAAGGACTCACGGCGACACTTCTGACTATGGACGTAAAAGGGGCGTTCGACTCCGTCCTTCGGAACCGGCTCGTCATTAGACTGCGTCAGCAGGGATGGCCACATGGCCTGACCAGACTGATCTTTAGCTTCTGCTGCAACCGCACCGCTAGAGTCCGACTGGAAGAAAGCACAACGGAGTACTTCCCGCTGTCATGCGGGCTGCCTCAGGGGTCACCACTATCTCCCATTGCCTTTCTGCTCTACATCGCAGAGATACTTGAAGACGACCCGAACGCGCGATTCGGGTACGCGGACGACATCGCCACTCTGGCCATCAGCCCCTCCCTGGAAGCAACG